>NW_006263821.1:79902-93396 GCF_000469605.1 Apis dorsata | reverse complement strand
TAGATGTGATGCGATTAATTTTTGATTTAACGTACCAATTATCAGAATATNTTTTTTTTTTTTTTGCAAAAAAGAGTTATAGATATAAAAAATCAAAGAATTAATTAAAATAGCATATAATGAATATATTTGATTTTTCGATAAGATTTATTATGAGTAATTAATATATTAATGTATAAGATTAATTAAGTTACGACCTTAGTTTTTTTTCTTTCGAGCTTTAAAAATTTTAAAAAATTGGTTAATTCAAAATCAATATAGTTTCCAATGAAAGGGACATAGAAATATTTTTCTTTAGTCTTAGTCAATTAATATGTAGCGTGAAATGCTATAACATGTAGATTTTAACTGATAAAATGTACGATCATAAAAAGCTCGTAAAGTACTCGACGTTGGTTCATTTACGAGATTAATCAATGAATGTTGATTGTTTGACCTATCAGACTATGCAACGCATCGCAATTTCTTGGAAAATTGTCATCCGTTTTTATTAATTTGCAAAAAGGAATTTTTAGAAAATGATTACTTGTAAAAGAAATTTAAGATTTTTAGATTCCTTGAAATGAAAAAAGAAATAAACGATGTTAAAACGATATAGATGATTAGAATTTTTGATTATATAATAAAAAATATTTTGCCATAGAGAATGAATAATAATAATAATCAGTTTATCAAATATAGAAATATAGGAAATTTTGTATCGCTGTATTTTTAATGTCTTTTCTATCTAAAAATCTTTGCCAGAAATTCAAACGGATCTAGGGATCTTTTTCTCGAGTTATAATCAAAATTGACTAATCAATTGGAAGAAGCATAAATCGTATTAATCTCAAGATTTCCTATGAATCGTTTATTATTTTATAGAACTAATTGTAGATTCCTTTTTATCATTTTATTTATATTAATTGGTAAGACGTTAATAATCGTGATATAATAAAAAGAAAAGAAACGAAATATGAGATTTGAAATATAATCAAGTTTTATTTCTAACAGGTTAATACAAAAAATGAATATGAAACAATAAAATCCATAATTATATAATTTCCAAAATATATTTCCTCTTTTTCTCTCTCTCTCTCTCTCTCTCTTTCTAAAAAGTTTCACATGAAATATGCATGTATGTGCAATATTCCTTTCACGATATCGCTATATCCTGCAGATATTTCGAAAACAAACGTTCATCGACGTTTATTACAAAAAGAAATGCAATAAGGTCAAATGAGAGATACTCGATAAAATAGAATAAAAAATTTTGTTCCCAACGAAAACTCTTCAATATTCTTTAATCCTTTAATAATAATAATAATAATAATGAATAAATACATCGAAAGATTATAAAACAAAATAATATTCGAGCGATAACATTTATTATACAAGTTTATACATTAACAAAAATTAAAATATCTCGTGATCTTATAATTTAAAAAAATCATAATTTGAAATGTTATCACTTTCAATAAAAAATAAACGAGAACGCAATCTTCGAATTAACGTTATATAATTTTCTATCGACGCATTAGCTATCGCTGATTCATTATAAATATTGACACGCGGACTATTATTTTTTTTTCCTTTTTTTCTTTTTTTTTACAAACTATGTAGTCATTTATATAAAAGAAACTTCTCGTATCTTCGGCTATCGATTATCATGCTATTGAAACAATGCACGTATTTACAAACTATTTACAGTGAATGTTAACACGCGAATTCTATCACAGAAAAACGATGACATGAAAATTAAAAAAAAAAAAAAAAAAAAAAAAAAAAAAAAAAAAGAAAAAACGAAAAAACGAAATGATATAATTAATAAACGAAAAAAAGAAATCGTATAATATTTTACATGTATATATATATATATATAATATCAGACTTTAATTGTAATATTGCTGATCAATCGACGTGATTATTTTTTTTTTTAACGTAGCTTAAATTAAACGAAATATTCCAGAGTGAATTAATATTAATTAACAACTAAAGGACGCGTACATCGAGTTTAAAATAATAATTAAGCCTTGTCTAATGAAGACTCTAATAGAGCGATGTTATTGCATTGAATTAAACTCTCTTTTTTTCGCTTCAATTTAAGAATCTTTTTCTATCCGATCACCGTCTCTCTCTTGAAAAATTCTATTTTTAATGGATGATTCGATGTCATTTGTAGCGAGCCCTTTTAATCGATCCTTTTTAATCGATCCCTTTTCTCGATCGATTTAATTACTCGAGACACCTTATTCAAACTTTTCTTCTTTGGAGAATCCGAATGGCGTAGCTACGCGTTAATTAATTCGAATTGAAGCTCGCGTGGGATTTTCACGGTGCCTTCGCTAATTTTCAGCGCGAAGTTCATTCAGTCCACAACAGGGAGTGGCTCTTTAATCGAATTGCTATTCGTTCTACCGGCAGCATATTTTAGAATATAAATCATTTCGTCTTTTTTATAGATATCTTCGTAATATCTCCCTTTACTTTTCTCTTTAAATTAACGGAAAATGTTGATCACAGAGACTTAAATATCGTAATATCAAAATATAAGGGTTGTAAAGGTATAGTTATCCTCGTGAATTTATTTTAGATAAAGTTTCTATCTCGTTTCTATTAAAGATCGAATATTTGATTGTTACTAATTTTTTCAACGGTGTTTGTGTTTTTTTCGTCTTAAACGTTTTGAGATGCGATTGAATTATCCTCGTGAATCGTAATTTTACTATTCTGCGTGAATATCGTGAAATAATTGGACTAGAAGCTAAAGTAACATTTCAGACGGGATAAATATTTCTGGTAAAAAACAAATGATATTAAAATCGCATTATTTAATCGACTATACAACGCTTAACATTATTAAATAAAATTTACAAAGATGACGAAGACATTCATTATCTGATAAAAGATTAAAATAAAAATTGCATTTTTACAGTCAGAATATAAAATTACAAATTTTTTAACTAGATGCCTTTGCAGCCATTCGATGTAACTTTAATCTAACGTAATTAAACAAGTTTAATAAATAATCTAAAAACAAATTCAATAAGCTACGAATATGTAATTATTTCTGTATATCGTATTTTAAATTTTAAAAGCAATCATTGAATTTTCTTCCAAGGAAGACATTTCTTAATTGTAAAATAAATAGAGAACAAGTATATTTGCTTTTTCGAAATCGCAGATAAGAATAAGAAATGTACAATGAACGTACGAAAGAATAAGAGATTCAATATTTCTTTTCGTGACGTAATCTCTGAAAGCAACGATTTAATAAATATCCGTTTAAAAACAAATAACATTAATTAAATAACAACGCGAACAATAACAACGATCTTTGGAATTGTACACCACGTCGTGATTTTCTTCTGAAAAAGAAAAAAAAAAAAAAAAAAAGAAGAAAATTCGCAACAGACGTATCGTGCAACGTGTCGTGTAATAACATTATCATCGATGAGCAATATCTACTAATTAAATTAACAATAACAAAGATTATACTCTCCACGCAAACTTTTCCTTCGAACACGAATCAAAAATTATATGGAATTCTTATTTAATTCTCATCGAACCTTCATTCTTATTGTACACCGTCTAATATCGGATAAAATCGATTATCAAAAATGGATTCCATTCCAAACTGTGCAATCGCAAATTATATTTCGACAAAATAATTACATCACGAAATCTCCGATCGATCCTTCGATCGTTCAATTTCATTCGTAATATATCGATCTTCCGCTTCTTCCAGTTTACCGACAACCGATTTCGAGCGCACTTGGCCACCCAATAGGATCCCAATTTATTCGAAAATCGAAAGAGAATCGAACGAAATTGTCTTCGACGAGCTGATCGTTTCCTCGAAAACATCCTTCTTTCAAATTCCTCGAAAAACAAAACACGCGATTTCTCGTGACTCTCTTCTCTCCGTGATCGTTCCTTCATCCATCCATCGATCGATGGATGTCTCTCTTCTCGGCGAGAATTTCGTTTAAGAATATATATATCTTTGGCAATGCAACGTGACCTATGCGTTTCATGCGCATCTCTACCTGTCCTCGGTGTACATCTCTGTGATCGTTTCGCGATGATGTATGACTCTCGCGTATCCCTGTCCACGCGTGCTTCCGGTTCCTTTGAGTTTCCATCCCGATGGAATAAACATTTGTTTCCTGTCTCGGCTGTTTGCTACGTAACATCGCGTTTGAAATGATATCGCAACTCTCTGTTCTCTCCTCAGGAAAGAAAGCGTTGTTTCCTTCTTGCGTACCCCTATGTATTACTCAATGAATGAACACCGTTTCTGATTTAACTTTATATTTGACACGTTCGATAATCTCGTAGGAAAATTGGAAAACAACGAAACAATGAGTAAATACAATATTCGGTTATTGAATTTAATCATTAAGCTTGATTGCTTTCGCGATTGATCGAACGCGAATATATAGCGTGATTATATGTTATTTCGCGTGGTCCTTAATTAATCTCAGACGACATTTTCACTAAAAAAATCTATCTTTGAATATTTCGTGAAATATTTCGGGTTTAACGCCGAAAATCTTTTTTTCTTTTTTCTTTTTCCCCTTTTTACTGATTTACGATTTCTTCGAATCGCTTTGACGGAGCAAGGATCCGGATTTTTTACCGGAAACCGTAAACACGCGACGCAGATGGATAAAAACGCGAGCAATTTACTTGGCAAGATTCGTGTTCCGCGAGTTTTTGGCAAAATGGCGCAGAATCTCTCGAGGCTAACACGTTACGTATATTAATCGACGATTGACGCGTCGTTTTACTTGTTTTCTATGTGTGTGTATACATGTGTGTAGGCGACGATACGGATGTATAATTATTAGGTGGGTGTGTAGGTGTTTATGCGTGTCTTTTTCTCTTTTTGTTTGCATCGCGAGTGAAGTTGGTGGTAGAAAATTGCTCTTCTTTCAGAGGCTGCTACCGTACTCGCTCGATCTTCGTCGGTCGATGTGTTTGATGTACGTCTCCGAATATATGCTCTTAGTGCGATCGTCGTACCTGAAAGTAGAAACAGACAGTGGCACCAATACGTTTTGTTCGACTTTCGACGTTGTTCATCGAATTCAGGAATTGGGATGATTGTTACCAGTATTGTCATTTTTATCTGAAGTTTGCAATTGGGTTGAAAGGCTCTCTGTTGTTCGCTTTGTTTTCTTGTAACATTGATTGTCCCATTTGAAAACTATATGGTAAAAATACATAATAAGTGATCTCTTTGTTGTAAATTTCATTTTCTATTATTTTTTTACTTATTAATCAAAAATCTAAAATTGTTTAGATATTATCGGATTTGATAATAAAATTTTAATTTTCGAAATTAATATTTTCTTTCGAAGTAATAAATACTAGTAATATGGAGATTAAAAGATTGACAAGAACGAACTTATTACGATTTATCCATATAGTCTTCGTGGAATTGTCACTAAAGAAGGTATTTGTTTTCATTTTTCTTATACAATGAAATCTATATTTTATGAATATTCCAAATATAATTTCTAAAATTTAAAATTTGTATGCATACGTAAGAATACTTGCAAAGAAAGAAAAAGGGGGGTATTTACTTCTAATAGGATTAAAATATAAATTGTTCCAACACAAATGATATTTAGCTATTCTCACTTTCTATATTATCAATCATTTTACTTTTACTTTTCGGTCGTTGTAATTAACTAAGTACACCAACATTCATTCGATTATTACATTCGATCAAATTCAATTTAATTATGTTTAATTAAGTATATAATTAAATCGATTATTAATAATATAATATTATATACATATCATATACAAATTTTAGTTATTCGAAATAACTTTAATTGCAAATAAGTTATTAGTCGATATTAGTTGGTAATACGTTGTCTCTTATTTTCAATTATTTGTCCTCTTTGCACTATCACCGAACCATTAATAGAAGATTTTATTTCTATCATTTAATTTGATTTCAATTTGTTTTTTCGATCCTCGGTTATTCTATATCTCTCTAATATAGCGTTCTAGCGTTGGGTTTGAGAACGTTCCAGTCGACTTGTTCATTTCTCACTTCTTTTAACTAAACTTTTAAATTTATAAATTTGATCAAAAATTTAATCGCGTTTAATCAAAAAAAAATTTGACAAATTCTTCGAACGTATACCATTATTAATATTCATATCGTTGTCAACAATTTTTATCATTCGCAACACTTTCAATTGTTGTCCTAAAATATTATAATAAAATAAAAGTTTATAAATTCGTACAGTGCGCGTTTAATTAACTTTACGACAACGAGACGTGACGTAAAACGTGATCTACTTCCACCATTGCAAATTATTTAAATAATATTTTCGCGTTACGCTCAGCTTCCAGCTAATTTATTTCCACTATAACCGCTTTACGACTAAACTTTAAACGCTAATTAATAAACGAGATAACAAAGCAACGAAAAAACAAAGAGAAACAATGAAATAATAGAAATACTTGAAAATATTTCATTTAAAAAATTGTATCTTATTTCTATCGAATTTCTATTTTTTCCATTGATATAACTTTCGATCGAACTGTAGGCATTTATGCTTTCTTACGATATTTTTAATTTTTACAGTGACGTTAAAGGGAGTGTGATAACGATTCACCGTTATTATAAAATATCAAAACATTATTACAAGACGAACAAGAAGAGGATCAAATATTTTAAACGTATATTATTCTATACTGCGTTAATTACATTTTGGAAGAACAATACCTAATCAAATCGTGAAATTGTAGGAGAATTTACCAGCAAAAATATAAGAACGAAGAAGAGTGAACAGGACAACTATGTCGAATTTTACGATCCTTTTTTTTCTTTTAGAAACATTCACTTTGAGAAAAGATTAGAGAGAGATGCTCGTGGATAGAAATGAGTACGCGTTCCTCGAGTTATGCTCGCGTTCGTGTGAAAAAGGATCGAGGATCTCCTCTCGTTCTATTTTTCCTGCGTGAAATTAAAAATAATGTTTATCTCTTCTTTCCTGAACCGTTCTAATCGTCTCGTTTTCTAACTCTTGAGATATAGATTTCTGTAATTTTTGAGCGGCGAATATTAGAATATTAAAATTAACTCGAGAGACCCAAACAAGAAATATTACGATAACTTGTCTTGATGAAATTTTTATCTCGTATTAAATCGTTTAGATATCGTTTAAATCGAAAAATACATAATGTAACTTTAAGCATTTCGGATACATTTAGAATCTTAGAAAAATCTGTGGATTCTAGTGATTTGGATTTTTACATAGATCTGTGGGATTTGGGATTATTTAAAAAATATAACGTTTGTTTAAAAATACAAAATTTTGTTGAAAGAAATTTTATTAATTTTTGTAAATTTTATTTTAGAGTTTAATATTAATGAGTAATTATAAAATAGTGGTTCACATACTTTTGTTTTAACTAAATATATATAATCGTTTCAGTTAAATTACGAAAGGGAGATATTCAATCGTTGAAACGAAATTTCATCACGAATCGTATTAAATGAACATGTAAACACGTGAAACTTCCATAATCTCTCTAATCAGTTGACAAAATTAATTGCGGTGAAGTTACACACGATTCGTAATTTTCATCGAGAAATAAAGTTACGGGGAATCACGTTGTCAAATGGAAGAAAGGTATATATCGGGCAACGTTAATTAAATCATTCCCGGACACGCGAATTCGTTTCCCAAAATTATATTCCATGCGACGAATCACACTCGTGTTATTTATTACAACTATTTGTCGATCACGAAGGATAAATTATTTCTTCATTTTCGGTAACTTTTATCGAACAATCGAATAATTATCGATTATTATTATTATTATTAATGCATACAAAATCGTCCTTCTTCGAAAGTTTAAAAATTAACAGGGAAATATCACGGTAAAAATATCGGCGAAAACGTGAATTTAATATCGTGGAATCGATCGAAATACGAAATATGTATGAAATATATATATATATAAACATTTTTAAATAAATACGTATAGAGAATATCCAGGCTCTTCTTTCTTTACGAAAAAGTGGAATATGAAAAGAAGATAAAAACATGGAACAAACGTAAGGAGTTCGTGTAACCTAATTAAAATTTAACCATCTCTAGAAAATTAATCGAATCCTTCCCTCTTTTCGAAATTTTCGAACAAAATAATTGGAACGTTGTTGAAACTCGTATCGAAGGAAACACGTTCCTCGAGTGTCTAACCTAAATTGCGAGAGTAAGATCATTCATTCCCGCAACCACTCGTTAATAAATCATGCACCACGTTGTTGTAGGAGTACGAAGCCAGAAAGAGATCTAATTCTATCGAGGGATCAGGATGGACGAAAAATAGAAAAAAAGGGAGAAGAAAAAGCGATAGAATGTAGTGCGTACCTCAACGTGTCAGACCAGATCGTACCTTAGGGACGGCCGACGGAAATCGAGCGCCTCGAGATCGGACGGCTCTCGTCTGCAGAGCGAGCAGAACGCGCACTGCAGAGTATTCTTGAAAGCTTCTCGGAAGTCGCGGTTGAAGTACGCGTAGATCAACGGGTTCAGCGCCGAATTCGTGTACCCGATCCAGAAAAGCAGGGCGATCACGATGTCGGGACACGGACAGGATTCTCCGCATAACGTTGTGATAACGTACCTGTGAACACAGATTTCACAGCGTCAATGGATCTCTACGCGAACATCTCCTCGAGAATGGTTGTCGATCACCATTTCTCGGAGGATCGAGTCTCTGAGAATATGGATGAATATCAATGGTACCGCGTATGCGAAAATTGTTGAAATTGTTGACGGAACGAGAGCGAAGGAATGTATTCGAAATTTTTATTCTCGTGTTCTCGTTTCTAGCGGGAATCGGGACGAAACGTTGTTTCGCGTAAACCACTTATCTCCATCGACACGCATAATTAATCGTACGCTATCGTAACGAGACCAATTGAATCCATTAACCGAACACGATCCATGTGCGTCACTGTCACTCAGTTTTCACGTTATAATTAAACTAACGATTAATCTAAAAATATCTTGGACCTGAATTAAATCAACGACGATGATATATACGTATCCATCTATTAAGGACGGTTTAAAAACTTGTTTCGAGAGGAAAAACGAAGAGAGGAGAGACGAGAAGCGGCGATGAAAAATAAAATAAAAAAAAAAAGAAAAAAAAAAGAGAAAAGAGGGTTGGAAAAAGATAAGCGTAAAAATTTGTATGTCCTCGGCAAGATGCGGGAGCCTGAATCGTGGAAGACGCACCACAAGAAGAAGGGCAACCAGCAGAGTATGAAGGTACCCATGATGATGCCTAACGTCCTAGCAGCCTTGTGCTCTCTCTTCATCTTCATGATATTCTTGTCCTTGGTAGGCGTGTGCAGATGATTGGTACTGATCTCGTTCAACGTCAACGTCTTGGAGGAGCCCGCGCTGTTCAGCTCCCCGTTCAAATTATTCAAATCCTTGCTCGGCCTGTGGCTCAACAGCATCACGTTCCCCATCCTGCTGTGCATTTGCTTCTCCTGCCTGTTCGCCTCTTTAAACACGGCGAAGTACGTGAGCGTCATGATGGTGCACGGTATCCAGAACGAGATGCTCGACGAGAATATCACGTAAATCTTGTTCACCTTAAACTCGCACAAATCGGGATGATTCTGCCTTCGCATACTGTTCTCAGGCGTGGTGTACCATCCCATGAAAATGGGCATGAACGAGATGAACGCGGGCAATATCCAACAGGCGAGCAGCATATAGGCGGCCAGCCTCCTGGTCATGATAATAGGATATTTGAGCGGTTTCACGATCGCCCAGTAACGATCCACCGAGATGCACATCAGATGGAGGATGGAGCTGGTGCTGAAGTACACGTCCAGGGAGTTCCACACGTCGCACATGAAATAACCGAACAGCCATTTGCCGGTCAACTGCACGCTCGCGTTGAACGTCATCGCGAACATCGCGACCAACATGTCGGCCAACGCCAAAGAGACCACGAAATAATTGGTGATGATCCGCAGCTTCCTGTGCCGCATCACCGACACCATCACCAACAGATTACCGAACACCGCGGTCACTATGATGGAGCCCATCAGGCAACCTTTCGCGATCGTCACGGCCACCGACAACTTTTGCTCGCCCGAGTAGCTCGCGTTCCCGAACTGCCCCTCCTCGGTCGAGATGCCGTTCAACAGGGTCGTCACGTCCACCGAGGACACCACCTCGCTCGATTCGCTGCTCGTCACGATCGTCGTCATGCTCGTCGGCCCACCGCGTCCTTTCCCTCCTTCCTCTTCTTCTCCTCTCCGCCCTTAGGTCACGGACGTGGCAACGAGCCGACGTACCAGCCTGGCCTTCATCTTCCCGACGGGAAAAGGGCGTTGCCTCCCGTCCACTCTCTCGTCGTGCCCTGCTCCGACGATTGCCACCGTTTCTCTCTTTACACCCGATGGATCGATGGATCGCGTGCCGCTCCAGCTATCGCCTCCTCCGATATTTTCTCCTTCCTTCTACGTCCAGCCTTCACCGGTAATCTGGAAAATAGACAGAGAGAGAGAGATTCGAAACTGTCAACGACCATAAATTTATCGATAAGCGATACGAATAATTCGTATCGTGGTAAAATATTATTAGCTTTCTAAAAAGAAGAAAAAGAAAATTCTAATATTTGAAACAATTTTTTCTCTCCATCTGTCGTTCGTTCTTCTTTTTTCGTTATTGAGTTTTATTAATGTTTTTGTAAATGATTTTATGCGATCGGAGAAATCGTTTATATCAATTTTCTAATCCGGTCTCTTTATTTGTATTTTATAGAGAAGGTAGAGGTAGTTTATTCATTTATTTATTCATTTATTTATTTTGCAGTTTATCCAGAGATGGTTTAAACGATTTTTTTTCAAGTTCAAACATCGAATCGAATGGAAGGATTTTACGGTATTTCAACGCGATATCGAAGTTCTTCTCGTCTCGATTGAGGTTTTCGACACGAGAGGGATATCAAACGCACTAGACGACCCACTTTATTCCATTTGTTTGTACTACTTGCTTAATCTATTCAATCCATTATAATCATTCAGACTTTCATTCAATTTATTCAGTCTGCACGGTGGTATCGTGTTATTAAATTTATTTCTTCTTTTTTTTTTTCCCCCCGAAAACGACAACATTCGATGAAAATTGCACGTATAATATTACGAATTTTTGTATAGAACGCAATATCGCGACATGAATTGAAATTTAAATTTGAATATTGAGAACGTTTTTGAAAATATTTTACATTATTTTAACTGGAAAAATATTAAATTGACAATTTTATATTTTATAGAATATGAGCTGTTGGCAAAGCTGGTAGGATTTTCAGTTGTTGATATTAACAAATCGGTTATTAAATAATGTAATATTGTATCTATATTATATATTATAATATATTGTTATAATATATTCTAATTTTATGCGACAGTTAACTTTTATCGAAGAACGTATGAATGGACAAGCGTTCTAAATTCCAAACTTGGCTATTGATAATGGAGAAACAATGAAATGTTATTGAAATAGGATAAATCGAGCATGAATTGTCTATTCTGCATATTGTTGAAATCGTTTGAATTCCTAAATCATTTTATTAATAACAATGGAAATTGACGCTTGAAAATCAAGCATAAAATTTTATAGAAATACCATACCATAATCGTTGGCACACAATTCTTTACGAATATATTCGACAAGTCGACACTTCGATTCGTCATTTATCTCGAGAAATCACAATTTTCCTCGCGCGAATTTACATTTTCCAAATTTCTGCCTTCAAAGAAACTTAAACAAAGAAAAGAAAGAGAAAAAGAAAAGAAGGAAAGAAAGAAAGGAAAATACGCGATCGATGAGGAGAATCAACTACGATTTCTCGCGTTTTTCCCTCGCAACCCACGCGAGCAGAGACCCTTTTGTAAAACGACTGTGGCGCTAGTTCCCCGATTGTCACCACTCGAAACGAGGACGCGGCGGAAGAATGAGTGACCTTGAATGGAACCCTCTTTTTCTGCCATCGTCGTCTGTCGTCTCCGGGCTTCGTTGACCGTGTCGCGACAGGGCCGTGTCAAGTGCACTCCCGTTCCGCCCGTGTAATTTATGATCCGCTATTTTTGCGCCACATTTGGGTCAATTATGCCAACGGCGGCCCGTGGTTAGCGCCGATGAAAAACACCCCATCCTACTTATTACTCGAAAAAACCCTCGAGTACTTTTATTCTTCCGCGGCGACAACAGTATCGGAGATTCGCGATCAACGGCATCGATTACGAGTTTCACCTTCGACATTTTGCCCCGTCCCTTCTACAGGGTCACGTTCCTCGCGAGTTTTACGACAGTTTTGATCAAGGATGGTCAAGAGTAATGATCGCTCGATGCTGGAACCACTGGCGAACATTCTATTACATTTAAATGATATCGATATTCCCAGCATTCAGGTTTATTTCGAGACGAAATATAATTCTAGTCTAAAAGTATTGGCATTTCGAGTATCGAAACTTTATCGAATGCTTTTATATTGCCACAGATCGCGGTGTATCGAAACTGGACTTTTGATCCGTTCCAGAAATCGTTCGAATGTGTTTCGAACAGTTTTGACTCGTAGATCGTTTGTTACGAACTTTTTAAATTATTTCTTGAAAAGGAGAAGAGGACAGGCTAATGGATATTTACGATTAGGTAATTGTATTTATTTTAAATATCGAATGTCTTTATTTACTCTTTTTATTCGTGGCATATGTTACGTTATTAATTATATCATTGTATTAATTTATTAATAAGATAATACTACGTTAATAGAAATAAATGACGTAATAAGATTCGATAAATAACATCGACGCATGGCTTTATATTACGCACGAGGACTATTTATAATCAAGAATATCATCTTATATATATTGTTCATATTGTTATAAACAAACATATATTAGAAGAATTGGCTATCATCCAGTTAAGCTTTTATTTGGCTTGTTACTCGAGTACCATAGTTGATATATATTATTTCAACTAGATCCATTAATCCGATCATTGTTTACAACTTGATGCTTGAAAATCGATTAAACATTAATCAAGGCGTCGTTTTATTCGTGTTTAATGCCTTGAATTTTTATCGATATCGATTATGACAAATACTAACTTCATTACTAGCTCTGAAACAACCTTGGAACAAATCTGAAAAAAATATCGAAAATCGGAGAAACCCATAATGTGGATGGATTTAAAAAGCAAATAAAAAGTATTAGTGAAATGATAAAAAAGAAAACCAGTTATGAAAGCATAAAATGGATGTATCGATGAAATATTATTAAGACGTACCATCCTCTTATATACCCTCGAATAATCAACACGAACAACAAAATTAAAGGTATAAACGAAATATAAATATTTAAGTGAGAAAATAGAGATATAACAAGAAACTCTTCTCCGTATATTATCCGTTTCTGAAACAAGATTTTTGCCCTCGACGTAATCTACGAAA
>NW_006263821.1:64933-79557 GCF_000469605.1 Apis dorsata | reverse complement strand
TCGCGCGAGGGCCATTCATCTTCCGCAAGACACGCCGTCAAGCCGCCATATTTCCAAGAAGTTTCTCTCTTCCGGCGGTCCAAGAAATAACGCTGACAGCCATTTCTAATACGGTGACCGTAATACGCGTCACCTGAGGCGACGTCGGAGAACACGACCTTGACGAGATATTGGAACGAAGCTCAAGGGTGCTATCTTTCTTCGCGCGCGGTACTCGAGGACGATCGTAACCCTCGTTCGACAACGATTAAAAGAACGTCGAGCTAAGATTAGACCGCTATAGACCACTGCTACGTTCGGATCTGGGTTAGGTCTGCCATTTCTGTCTTCGTAGTTTCGATCGTGGATTCTC
This sequence comes from Apis dorsata, assembly GCF_000469605.1. NCBI lineage: Eukaryota > Metazoa > Arthropoda > Insecta > Hymenoptera > Apidae > Apis > Apis dorsata. The sequence goes on along the minus strand of NW_006263821.1, from coordinate 79,205 downwards.
TCTGCGGTGACTAGTAATATATATATAAAAATAATAATAATAATAATAATAATAATAAAATTTTCAGGCTTCTTCGCGAACGCAAGAAGAATCTACAATTTTTTTGATAAATACGCTATTCATTTTGGATATCCAGTTTCGATCAAATTAATTGCACAATTTTTCGAGGATTAATTTTTTTGATGGAAGCTCGAATCGATTATAAATTTTAATATACTAGTTGATAAATTGAATTTCGCAAAGGATTAAATTTATAATAAGTAAAAGAAGAAAGAGATTAATTAATTAACGATAAAATTATTTTTACAAATTTAATCGTTGCAACTTCAATTCGAAACTTGATTAAAAGGAAGCTGTATTCAAAGTTCGATAAATGACCAAAGGAATTCTTCCTATACACCCGGATGATTCAAGAGCATTCTCATGGATCAAATCGATATCGAGTCGAGGCGAATCGACTCGAAAACTATACGCGCCAAAACGTCCACGTTTCGACGTAATATTTCTTCAATTGGTATGTTATTGGTTTCGATTTCGACGGGTCGATAAACCGTTAAAACGTATGATCGAGTGAGAGAAAGAGAGAGAGAGAGAAAGAGCTATATCGAGCAAGAAAAATTTGATAATGTCACCCCACGGGAAAGGCCACGATCGATACCAATTTATCTTCCGGTTGAAACGCGATTCATTGCCGCAATTGCACGATGCAACGTCCGCAACACGTGATCCGTTTCCTCCATTTCGCATGGCGTGGAACTCGATTTTCTCAAAACCTACCCAATTGTGTGGCCGCGCCTAGCGAAATCGGATTCGTGTCTGGCATTCTTGTTCACCGTGATTCAAATTATCTCTTCTTTCAATATACGTGTACCGTTCGATTAAAAATATATTGAATTTTTCGAGTTCGATAATTGTACGATTTCTACGTTCGTTCGAAGATTATCATCATATTCGTGCGATTTTGTTAAATTTAAATTTGTGAAATTTATCCATCCAGCGAATATTAACATATATATTTTAAAGGAAATCAAAATTGTATGATTATGTTCCAATAGTCTCATTAAATTTCAATTAAATTTAAATTCGTTCCAAATTTTATATCTTCGATCGACGCGAAGATCTTTTTACACGGAATACTTTTTATAAAAAGAAAATCAACAACGTTTACGATATAATCTTATTTGACAAAGCGCACACGTCGACGGGATAAATTCTTCGTGTCTAGCTACCAATGTTACCATATTTATCCAAGTTTCACTATTTTGTGCGTTGTGAGTCGCACTATTCGTCCATAAAATATTATCGCCCTTCAGCTACGCTGACCCGTGCAACATTCGTTTTGCTTTTTTCATTTTCGAGACCTGCGACTCTCGTATCTTTTGTCTACGGTGTTTAAAATTTGAAAAAGTTTACGGTTCCCCAGGCGTTTTGGAATTTTAGGCGAATAGAGTACATATTTTGGAGGATTTTATTAGATCTAGACTCGCGCAAATGGAAACGATTTGAAACGAAAATAGTGAAATTCGCGTGTAATTCCGGGAAAATGCTTTTTTCAAAAAGTCGATTTACTTAAAAGAACTTATTATTGTTAATAAATACCAAATAGAGTAATAATTTTTATTAAAAAATAAAAAATCTAAAGAATATTGTATATATTCTTTAGGATCTTTCAACTAATTTATATACGAAATCATGATATATAGGGGATAGAGGAAATCCATCAGAAATATATAATCTTTTTTAAAAAAATTTTTCAAAAAATTATTGTATTAAAAGTTATAATGTATAATTAAAATACTACAATATAAGAAGATTTAACGAGCGTTATTAGAGTTTATTTTATTTATTCGCGATAAAGATCTGTGGTTGCAAGTTTTAGATGCCTAACTTACTATAACCACAATCGTAGTCATCTCCTGAGATTTGAGAAAGTTTTAGATAACAAGTTGCTCGTTAGGAAGATTATGTTGTTCCAATTTTAAAGTTTTGCAACAATAATAAATATTCTTAGCGATTATTTCTAATTTTTCAAAAGATTTTTCGTTCCCTAATTTTCGAGATACAAAGGATAATTGATTTATGGGTATTTTTTTGATTATTAGAAGCAAAACTTAGAATTCGGATTATTTTAACATATTTTTACGATTTTTATCATTCGATTTTTCTTTTTTTATGTCTCTAACGTTTATTTGAAGAGTTTTAACGATCTCAGGAATTAAACTATTCTTTCTTCTTAGATATTTCATTCCCTAGAAAATGTTACTTTCGACGAGAGCGATCGAGTAAATGCCTTCACTCGCTAGAAATGGTAAATTTTCATTTTACCAAACGAATCTCATTTCTTTGTTTAACGAAACGTCGTTCTATCGGCTCAAACTTTTGTAAAAACTTTTGTAAAAGTGTATCTTGCCGAAGAATCATCATCATCGCCTTTCATAATGGCGACAAACTTTTATTACGTGAAAATTTATCCATCCTGATTATGGAAAACTGTTATTTGAATTTTAAATACATTCGAGATATACGGAGACCAGAATTCACGTATACCTTTATCAAAGTTTATGTCGCGCGTTGGAACTCGATTTAGATATAAATAATGCGAGTGTTCGCGTATATAGAACGGAATACCGAGTTTAAATTTTGAACTCGTTACTTAGTTTACCACGCGTGCTACGTTAAAAATATAAACACTGATTTTATCGATTCTGCATAGTTGCGAACCACGTTTCAACAATACGAGTGTGAGAAAATGGGGAACAAGTTTCCAGTTAAAATCGATATAAACACTCTTCACTAGAAATAGATCCAGAGTCAGAAAGACGAAAAGTTGTGTGTAATATATTCCTTTGATATAAACTTAACAATTATACGTATGAAAATATTTGAAAAATTATAATTTATTTATTTATGTTTCAGACAAATGAAATAAGGAAAAAGTAAACGTGCACGAGTGTTTTATTAAGGAATAACGAAAATAAAAGAGAATCAAGGATGATAAAGAAAGTTTACGCGTACCCTCTCTTCGCGATATCATTTTTCATCCGAAAAATGCTTTAAAAATATGTGATCTTTTCTAAATAGAAAGCTATACATTATCCGCAAAGATATATCTCATAGCTATCTCTTAAAGTTAAACGATTCGTAACACGCGTAGTTTTCGTTCGAAGAGTTAAAGTGCGGTTAATTAATTAAATTGAAGTAAATTTCGCAAAGTTAGTGTTCAAAAGAAGAAACAATTTTGACAATCGTGATAGAAAATAAAACGTAGAATAAATAGAATAAATGAGAGAAAAAGTAATTTTCGTATAATTATAAACATAATTGAAAATATGAATACATTAACGTGCAAAAATTAAACTTCATCATCGGGTAATGTATAAAACACGCTTATCCAATAATTTATATAATAACTTATTAATTTTTCTATCGAGCACAAAACTCAATATTTTTAAACTTGAATGGAAAAAAATATCTGATGTGCTTATATAATATTTATACGTTGTTGCAAATTCCGATAATTCTGAATAAATTTAAAACTTGTGCTATATTAATAACAAGAGCGAATAACAATAACGAAAAAAAGAAAAATTCCTTAAAAATTATATTTATATACATAAATACGCAATTCGAAATAATGGAAAACAAAAAATGGGTTTTTGTAATAATTCACGCTTGTTACTTGAAAATTTACGATTTACAATAATAAGGAGGTGAACATGGGTCGATTAAAAAAATTTGATCGATTTAAAATATTTGTAATTTCAATTCGAAACATCGTATTCGAAAGGTATTCGTCGGTATAAATTAAATGCACATTGTCCGGAAGTTTCAATTACACGAGAACCGCATCGAACAAGCTATTCATTAATGAATTGCCAACGCGCAAAACAAATTGATCACGTGGATTAACGCAATTTAACCTAACAATAACCGGTAACGATTTCAGTTAATAATCGCGTGAATAGATTCGATGCATATTACATGATTCTAATCGTGCTCTATCCGATTTCATCGTTTCATTTATAATTTTTTCTCTTTTTCGCTAAATTAATAAATAATTCTGTCGTTTTTAAACGAATATCCGATACACTGTTAAATTGGCTTAAAAACTATTCTTATTTAGTGTGAAAGTTAAATTCGTCATTTTATTTTTCCTGTATTACCGCTTTTGTGGACAAGTATATTTTTTCGAATGCAGCTTGGTAACTTTTATTCTCAGGCTTTTTTTTTTTATTGCTTTAGACTTTGAAGAGAAAAAAATTCTGGACGTTTAAAACTTTTTTCAATAAAAAACTCGTTTCGGAGAAATTGGATAATGGAACTTGGTCTTTAGCGATTATTTACGGAAAGTTACAGCGTGTTGATATGTTTATAGAATATCTTTAATGAATCGATTTTAGAGGATAAAACAAACGCGTGAAAATTGATATATGAAAACCAATATAAATATAAATAATATCAATTAAATACAATATGCTGTAACAAGTGTCACTTTTTTTCAAAAGCTTTTTGTAGTTTTTGTTTTTTCAATTTTCAGTGTTTTCATAAAATTTTCTTTGTCGCTAAAATAAAATATAACGGAATAAAATACTGTATTCAAAAATATTTGCATTCAATGCGAGAAAATCAATCGACGACAAAAATTGCGTCGTATGAAATCACATGGACCAACTTTAAATGTTCGAAAGATAACTAATATTCAACGTTTAGTGGAAAATGAATAAATGTCACAATAGATGTCATTTTTAAAGTCATTTTTAAAAAAATTATTTATTTCTTTTTCATCAAAAAAAAAAGTATTACACGAATGTTGATATGCTTGAAAGCTTGTTTTTTTTTTTAAACGAAATCGTACAATTTTTAATGCATTAATAGTTACTTCCCATAAAAAAGTATAAACCTATTTACGTCGAAAGATCGTCGACTTTAAGAGATATATTAACGCGAATTTTTAAATTTTATACAATTCCATTAAAAAAAAAAATCATTCAACTCGTCAGAAAAATTATTCATTATCGAAGACGAATATTTCTAGTGATTAAATCATTTTATTCCTTCTAAATATAAAGTACACATAAAATTTACGTTCTAACGCCGCGGCATGCGTGAGAAGTCGGGCATAATAGCGGAAATCGTGCCAAGAGCTTAAGTCTCGGTTCGGTCACGAGCGCATAAGCGGAGAATACTCGTAATAGCGTTTAAGAAGACGGGGAATAACGCGTAAAGAGCGAGGCTGGAAAATTTTGTGGAATTTGCATGATCAATGACTGAATTCAACCTTGCGCCAGCCTCGTCCGGCGACGCTTAATGAGAATTTCTCGCATTTCCAATCGTCCACCACTCGCCCGCTTTTGTATCCTCGCTGATTCTCCCGTCACCAAACCCTCCATAAATCCATTTAGCACTACGGAATGGCGACGGGGAATTCCGTCATCCAGTCTCCCGATGGAATTCCGCCGACGCTTCTTGTTGGCTGCATCGAGCTTCCCCGTGTTGGTTTCCTTCCTAAGGATATTTTTGTCACCTATTTATTTTCTCTCTTCTTTTTTTTCTCTTCCCTTTCTCTTTTGTTTCATTCGTAAAATATTGGATTATTCTTTAAACGTGACGAGCGATTCTTTGGATAGGAGAAGCGAATTTAGCCAAATAATGAAAGAAACGTATCGTAAGAAATGAAGCCAACCTTTTTTAGATATTCGTTTCGAATAGTTGGATATTCGAGTAATCAAAAATCATTGAGAGGATTTGGATAGTTATAGTAGCTGAAAGAATTAATGTTAGTTTTTCAATTGGAATCTTTTAATTGAGGATCGCAAGATGTAGTTAAGAAATGTTTTCTATCTTCGAAAGTAGGACTTGTGAAACGATATTTGCAAAGTATTATTTATGATAGATTTGGATTTAAGGAATTAAATAAATTATATTATTTGCAAGAAAATGTAATTAAAGTAGAAAAAAAATTTTATCGATATTTTAATAGATTTTTAGATATTATTGTAGATAAATTTTAGCGAAATCAGTGTTCAAGTTTCAAAACGAATAGAAGGCCAATTCTTGTCGATATAATCGATTTAATCAAGTAGAGTTTCAACGGCGAACAAACGTGTCTTATATAATTATAAAAAAAGCACTGATAAAGCTTTATTGAATTTATTGTCGAAAATTCCTTTCTCTAGGATAAGAGAAAAACAATCTAATACAATAATATACAATACAAAGACAGCAAGCTATTTTTTTCTTCAATTTCCATAGATATAATTTAACAAATTATGGTGTAACGAGATAAATATTATTATATTTTAAAATCTTATTGTTACGTATAAAAAACACGAGATAAAATTTATAACGGTTCAAAAGATTAGAATGAATATATATAACGGAATTTTAATAAAATAATTCTAGTGGTTGAAGAGAAATAAGCAAGAAGTTGAAAAATGATGATATAAAATATGAATTATGAAAAGATTTTAAACTCTCTACTATCAACATCGATCAATATCGATCCTTCCTTCCTAGCTTAATCACACGTGTCTCGATTCTTCGAAGAATAAAAAATCGACTAGGGATTATCGAATTTCTGGCAAACGACAAAATAATGTCCTCTCTTATCTCTTCCAGATTAAAAAAGATTAAAAATTTATCGGTCTCTATAATGTATTCGTTTTCCAACGGTTGAGTCACAATGCGAGGAAAGTGTGGTTCGACGTGGAACCAAGGTTTACGAGACTTTGACATGCAAAAATGCGATAAACGTTGATTTCCACGAAAAAAATTCAAATGCAACAATTATCGTAAAAGATGGAGATTCACTGTTGTTAATTTAAGAGTAAAAGATATGATAAAATACGTAAAATAATATCGTTTGGTTATCTAATTGTGAGCTATTTTCTCCACATTACACGTCGTTCAATGATTAAATTTTAAATTACATATGATATAATTTGGCTAATGTTGTCGAGCTTTAATATTGCAAGCCTAGTACTGTATGCTGTGAATTAATAAGTATCGAATATCAATTATGTACGTAATTTATCTTTCACTATATAGATATATACAGTCAATCACAAAAGTCTTTGTACATTTTATGCAAAAATTTTGTTCCATACGAATAATTTCGAGTACATGGAACATAATAGAGCAATTTTATATCAACGGAATGTCACTTTGAGGGGGATGAAACCGAAATTGTATTTTTTCCGTGATCAAAATGTATAATTATCAGTATCATAGATTGCAAATTTCTTTTAAGAGAATCATTCATCGATCGTTTGATATATTTTCAGAAATCGAAAAAGAAAAAAAGAAAGAAAGAAATTCAATTAGAGAAACATAATTCTTTTTCTCGTTTGATTGGATTTCGAGCGATTCCTCTTTCATGATCAACGATGGACGATTGAACCCGAACGAACCATCATTTCTCTGATAAGAGGTCGATAAATCAAGCGAGATCTTGGAGTGAAATATACACTGGCGCAATGGTTCATTTAATTAATGGACCTTTCGGTCCGTATCACGAGAATTTATCGGAATACAGTATGTAATTTTGTTTGCTCGTCATGGTGAAAGATCAAGCTCACGAGTATCGATTAAATAAAATATTCGAAGAACAATTGTTAAAATAATCGAGGAAACGCTCGTTGGTATAAACAAACAAATAACAAAATTATATTTTGACGAAACAATTACTTGTGATAAATCACGCACATAAGATTAATATTCGTAGGAAAATAAAAGTTGGAAGAACATTTGATCGTATCGTTGCGAGGTAAGGAAACGAGCAAGTAACTCGTGCCGCCCACTTCCATGCACGGTCGATTCTCATAAATCCAATCAATTCTAGGTCTTATAAGGTCATTGCTCAGTGGCGGAAGTTCGCTAACACAACGAGCAATATTTACGATATCGTTGGAATTCTTCGCTTCGAATAATATTTCTTTCCACGGATTTGTATCGAACAGATACTGCACTACTGTGTATGATTCATACCACGGTTGAAAGTTTACCATCGTCTCTTCGAGGACGTAAACGGGTTAAACGTAACGCTTGATACCACGTTACGACCTTACCTTCATTTATAACTACCGTTGGCTAAGCTCGAGACCTCGAGCTTATCTTCGCCGTGCACGATAACGAAACGTGGCGTTGTTCGATTAAAATCGGACGAAAACAATGCTTCGTTGTGTGCAAACTTGTTGAAAAGGGATTAAATTAGCCTTCTTTTTTTTTTTTTTCTTTTAGAAAATATTGATTTGATGATGAAAGAGAAATACAGTATCACTATTCTGATCCTTAAGTAGCAGTCTAATAATTCGAGGTAAATCAATATCGATTGATCTTTTAACAAAATCACGAGTTAAAAATAATGAACGGAAGAATCGAAGGTATCGTGGAAACGATTAATCGCGGCGCGAGTTGGCAGACCGAGTTGGGATTAAACGACTTAGCTTTCGAACATTGGCCTCGGTTAAGTCGTCAATTACGGGACTAGTCGGCAGCACGCGCTAATTCCCGGCAAAGTGAATATTAATTAGCCCACTCGAAGGCAGAGTCTGATTCCTGGCCGGAGTTAATATCGACTCTGCGGCTCTTCCTCGACTCGATTACGGCCACGTGTTCATGAATAAGTAATCGAAAGCCGGTAATGTCCGCGCTTCTTCCTTCGGGATAAAAATACCACGATGGACGTTGATTCACGCTTATTGCGCCCGGACAGAGTTAACTTGCTTATTCGCAATAAGGAATTTTTCTTTGAAAAATCATCAAGAAAATATATGTACGTACATATTATTTTATTCCTTTTATTATTTTTATTCGATTTTATCGTATTTGTGACAATTTTTTGAAAAGATACATTCTTTGTGAATGTGTGTTTTTTTATGTTTTCGAGTTTTGAAGTAATCGAATCGAGAAAGATTAAAAATTAAAATAATTTAAAGCAATGGCACAAAATAGCGTGTAACAGTAATGAAGAGGATTAATTATTGAATAAAAAGAAGAAAGTATAAAAGCAAACGTAGGTATCGTCCGAAATTAGGTGCAATTTAAATAGTTGAGTAAACTTTTATCGAAACTTTTAAGCGATGTTAATTCCCATCGGTATCGATAAAACTTAAGTGGATAGCGCGCGGACGAGGTGTAGTGTGCCATAACTCGGTTCTAAAAGATTCAAAATAACCATTGCATAAAAATAAAAATACGTAGTAGATATTAAAAGAGACATAATAAACAGTTATCGAAAACGATGAAATTTTTTATTACTTTTTTATATATAATTATATTTTTAATAAATGTGGAAAATCAATGTCGATGGTTATTTTCCGAGTGGAAAGTTTAATGCCTTGGTTGATTAAAACATTAAACTGATATAATTAATTAACATTGTAAAATGACATTTATACTGTTTTAATTTTAAAAAGTATTGTTTTTCAACTGTCTTTCGTTGCAGTGAAATAATTTTTGACGCGAATTTTGATGCGATTTTTTTTCCACGTTGCTCTGCAAAAAAAAGAGAGAGTAGTACTTTCATACCAATTAAATAACGATCTTATAATTCTACAACGTTTCGTGTTCAGAGTCATTCCGAGAAGCAAGAAATTTCTTCGGTGCATTTTCACTCGAATATATTCTAATATTTATTATATACTTATAGTATTCTTTAATCTATTTCAGAGAAAAGTTTCGTTCTCGGTCGAGAAGTTGAGAATAATACGGAATATTCATTTTGTTTTTTCATTTAAAAAGTTTCAGAACTGTAGAGAGAGGAAAATAAAAAGAAAAGGAATGTATAACTTTACGGGATTGCATATTGGACTTAGAAAAGTTACAAGTTTTTATTCAATTCTGTCTTTGACATCTGAAAATAGTAAGTTAGGTTTTTTATATTATATTTTTAATCTTATTATTAATTAACGAGTCATAATAATCATTAGTTGTAGTTGATTCTGATGATAGCGTAGTTTAGTCATTTCTGCATATAACTCTATATAATTATGATAACTCGTTATTATACTTTAACTAGTGATAAACTAGTAACTTTTCAAGCATACGTAACATAATATTTTTCATAAAAATATAATGCATCGAACAATGCGTTAAAAATTATACGAAAGAATATCTTTACGCGCCCATCAATGAAAAATTAATTATTTAAATAATTAAACACCGGGTTAAAATCAAATATATAATAGGTACAATATTATTTTGCGAAAATATATAATAAATTTAAAAAGTATAATAAATTTTATACAAAATATATTACATATATAATATAAATTTTCGCAAAAAGTTGCGTTTTTACAGATGCATTCGTTATTTTCGATAACGTGCCGCGTCGTTTTCTCCTTTTTTCTTCGTTATCTTCATCTTTTTCTCACGACATCCATGCAAGTCCGTGATCGCGGCTAAAAATCCAAAAGTCATCGACTGTTATCGAGCTGGCGGGAGACAAGAAAAGCCCTTTGGAAAATTTTCTGACTATCTTTAATGGATGGATCTCGCGATAACGAAGAAAGAGGGCTCCGTTACGAAGGAAAGCGTGGTCGAAGCATCTTAACGGAGCCTACAGCTGTTAGAGAAGAGATCCTGTTGTGCCTCCCCCCATCGAAAACGTGCTCCGCTTCTTAACGACTTATTCGCAGAGGCCTCGGCTGGTATCGACAAGCAAGACGCGACTTGGAAACTACTATGGTCCCTCCATTTGCAATTTAACGAAACAACCAACCACGATAAGATATAACATTTCCATTCTCGATTTGTTCGTTCCAAGGCATAATCGTGCAACGATAAAGGAAATGTTTATGATAGATCATGTACAAAAGGCTATTAGAAACGATAATGATAAACTTATCGATATGTGACTCATGGATTATCGTCGTAATTATTAATCAAAGATAATGTGTCGTCGAACAGACTACAAGAACATAAAATAACACGATGATAATATAAAACATGTAATATAATACCAATACATCGTGGAGGATGATGCAGGAGGAAATTTATTAGTTTTGGCTAATTATTGAAGCCTATATCTTGATATTCGAAGAATAATTTCAAGTGTTCGTGATGAACGTAATTATGAAAAACTTTGTTTAAAATACAATGAAATTATAAGTTTTTAATATTAAAAGTTGTTCGAAATAATATTCCAATGTTTAAACTCTTATCCAACGTTTCGATGAAAGAGAAGAAAACGTGGAAAAATATGGAAGAAATTAAAAGCGCCGTTTACGTGGCCCGATGAAAATATTCTAAAAGCCAATTAAGTGCGCAAAGAACGAAATCTATGAAAAAATATCGTTCACATTTTTTTCTAATTTCGCATTCCATTGTTCCAGATATGGACGACGATTTAATTTCTCGGACAGAGAAGAAATCTCGAACGTTTGCTTGATAATCGTTCAAAATATGCACGCATTGTATTCCTCGAAACGGCCTCACTTCCTCCAGGGATATCGATCACGCGGAAATTCGGGTCCCTTTGGTGGTTCGTGGAGAACTTGTGTATTAGTTTGTCAGGAAGTGTGTCAACAGTTGTGACGACAAAGATCGATAAGTAATTACCCGAATATACCGAAAATGAAACTTGCGGAAACGTTGGAAAAAGTTTATAAGCGTGGAAGTTAAATAGAATGTGGAATGATTTTGATCGAGGGAATAAAGGACTTGTTTGTGATACTCTGAAACGGAATTTCAGAATTTCAGAATTATTTTCATAAAATATTTCAACGTATATTATACAAGAGATGTATATATATTTTCGATAAAATTGCAAGCGAGAATCTGCAAATGAGAAAAAAGTTACGATTGAATGAATTTTTATCTCGAGTATTTTTTTAAATATGAACATTTTATTGTTATTAATAAAATCAAAATTTTAATATTTTTCCAGAGAATTTGAATTGAATTTGATCGATAAAATCTGTGTAAAATCGATATATCGGCTTGGATGATTGATCAACTTATCGTATATTATTCTACTTTGATTTATCCTTACAAATGAAAATATCTATTTTAATTTCCAATAATATTGACGACATGGATGATATTCATTAATTACGATAGCATTGAAAAAACAATGAAAGTTATCGATCCTGTATTAATAATACATTCCGAATATAAAAGAGATCTGTATGCTCCATTGTGATTACGCTTCCACGCTCATCGACGAATAAAGACAAAATAATCACCGTTATTCGCCAAAATAATTCATAATGAGATCCCTTCTGAAATAAAAATTTAAAAAAGTAAAATTAAATTTCATCCACAACTGCGAAGCTCGTGAAATCTTTTCAAAATACTTTCCATTATCGATTTTTCCAGAAAATCATTCGATCGTAATTTCGACCAATCGGTGTCTATGATTAATCGTTGTTACCATTGGACGCTGGTCACGTGACTCTGTGAAAATTTCATCTGGTAACCAGCTGTGGAACCGTGAAATTCCAAGCGAAACGATTCCATAATGAGTACGAACCGGCGAACAATGATGGGTCTAATGAAGGGATCCACGTTTCGAGTTTGTCCAAAACGCGGTTGCCACGGTTAATAGCCGGCGATAAGGCGGAATTATTTCATTTTATTTCACTTTGCCTCTTTTTCGCCGTTTAAACTCCACCTTCCCTCGTCACAAACTTTGCTATAAACCGAGCACTTGTTTCTCTTTGTTGTTTTTTTTTTTTTTTCATAGTTGGAAACGTGGAGTCCATTAGCATTACAAGCGAAAAAAAAAATTGCTTTGAATTACGATACGAGCAATTACTGTTAAAACGTACGTTGCTCGAGCGGGATACTTTTCTCATTACGAGAATGTGAAATTTTGCGCGTATCTCCACAAAGAAATTTATCAGTAATGGAAGATTTAACGAGGAGATTAAGAAGATTTATGGAAGAGATTAATCAAATTGATCGATTACATTTATTATCAATGAGGAAGAATTATTATCTATTAGATTTACGAATATATACATATTGTAATTCATTACATTGAAAAAAGAAACATTGAAAATTTGAGCATTAATATAAATCGATATTCCGCTGAGAAAAAATATCGGCATACGAAAATATATGCATTCTATTCAAATTGTATTTAAAACGTGAGAAATGCTGAAAAAGGAGTCGAGTTTAAAAATTTAAAGCTCCATAAAACCAGAATTTTTGAGTTGGATGAATTTTCTTGCGAGAGATTATATAAAAACTTTTGCTTCTCTATTGTAAAAACAAATAATTGAATAATTTCACGCTCTTTCTCTGTATGACCCAACGATGCGATCAAAAAGGCTAAAAATTCATAACTTCAATTTTTTTTCAATTCATTGAAAAGCTTAAACATCGTGCAACATTCATCAACACGAAACATCAACGAAAAGTTTCACAATGTTTCCCTTGGATATTGTACAATACTGTTTAAAACATCCCAACCCTCTCAGCACCCATTCAACTTTTCCCTTCTGACAGACATTTTAACGAGCATATTAAATCACGATGAAATTGTCGCGATACAATGAATTTTTATCGGGGAAATTGTTTGTGAAAAGTGGATAATAAATGGGAAAATCGCTGTTCAATCATTGGATAACTATTGTTTTAAAGTTTTCGATTATGTTCACATTGGCAAACCGTCAGTTGTGCATAACATTAAACTCTCTTGTAATAGTGAAGTTGTAACGCAACTGCAATATTAGTTTACGCTTGTATATTACGCTTGTACATTTAATAATTACGTAATAAAGCAAACTTAATAGAAAGAGAAGCATTGTATCGGTGATGAGAGTTGAATATCATTTTCTTGCGCCATGTTAAAGTTGAAATCTTATTAATATATTGCGGATATTTATGCGTTTATGCAAAATTTCAATGCACCAAAACCTGCAGAATGCACGTTTCTTTTAGATGCAACGATAAGTTTGTTATAAATATTATACATAGATACTGATCTAAATCTTGCAGAGTATGTACAGATATTAAAATGAATCGTGCAAGAAAAAAAGAAGAATATAAAAAAGGAAGGAAATCAGATTTTATAAATTCACTAGCTTCACGAATAGAATACGTTATAAGAAAATTTAGCAAAAATTGAGATTTTGAGATGGAAGATTGCGTATACATAGAGATGGATGAAACGAATAATTGTTTATAAAACCTGTGCATTATTTATACAAAAAATAAATACAATAAAAATACTTGAGAATATTTGTCACAACGGAATAATAGAAAAATTAAATTAAAAATTCTAGGATCTTGTACAAAATTATATTTTTAAAAAAGAAAAATGATA
>NW_006263821.1:61633-64560 GCF_000469605.1 Apis dorsata | reverse complement strand
AGAGAATCATTTTCTCTTGAAATTATATTCTGATGATAAAAAAAAAAAAAAAAAAGAAATCCACATATTCATATTTCGTATAAAATAGCATTTTGATAACACAATTTATTATTTGAACTTCCATGTACGAAAGACTCTTGTGAACGTTTCTCAAAACAATACTCCGCTTTGAAGTATCGGTTTAAAAAGAAATTCGATGATCGTTATTGTCAGAGAAAATATTTGTCCATAACCTACGTCTAGATAGACTTCTCGTCACTAATATTTCGACCTTTTTCCGCTCTTCGAGTTACACGTTTAACTAACTTGCATCCGGCATCCGGCAGATATGAAGTTTGTCTGTCATGGACACTCGTACAGCGATATTATTCTTCCTCGGTAGAACTCGATAGAGTCTGTCCACGATATTTTCAAGAGGAAGTGTGCCACGCTGTGGCGGAAATACCCCTTGTGAAACACGGACACTTTATTCCTCAACTTTGCGAACTTGAACAAGAAAGACATTGAATTTGAACGTAAGGTTACGAAAGGGAAATACTTAAGTCGATGTGTTGAATTTGGAAATAAAAATAGAGTTTTAAATATAGTATAATATTTGGAATAACAAATGATATAATAAGATTATTATGCCAACTTGGATCTATTTATATATATTGTATTTCAATCGGATATTTAATTTATTTCAAAAGTAAAGGATGAGAATATCCGAGTTGAATTTAATGACTCGAATGTCTTTGTTTAATATTTAATATTAAAACGAAGATAAGAAATATTTAAATTAATAATTACTAAATATCGATGAAATGAAATTCGAAAGAAAAGAATTGGAATGTCAGGATTTTCGAATGTTAAGAATTGGAAAATTTGTTTATAAATTGTTAATTAGTTGATTTCTGGCGCACGTTCGATATCGAGGAAGTGAGAAAGTGGTTACGGTGAGAAATTAGCAGGATGAGTTAGCAGGAAGCTTAGAAAGGATGGATTTAGAAAGTTAGAAGGGATTATAGGATTTGGAAAGTTGAGTAAGTTAAGAGTTACATGAAATAATGATATTGCGGCAATCAAACGTTGGAAATTCGCAAAATTGTCAAATAAGAGGAAGACAAACGTATAAAAAAATTGAAGATTAAAAATCGTGATAGAAATTAAAATGGATATAATAAGATGTAATTTCAAATCTCATCGATTGAATTTTATAAATAACGAAGGATAAAAAACAATGATTGATACATCGATGAGTGGAAAATAAACGAAGAGGATGATGAAGAGAGAACGTGATTCCCATTTAATAGATGATGCATCGACCTTGAACCGTGACAATGAACCATGGTATCTGATCTCTTGGCGATGACACACTATCTTCGTTAAGTGACTAGTTAATTAATAGTGCGCGTCATTCGGTTATTACATCTATCCATAAATCAGCGATTTCTCTAGAAAAAGCAACGAAGTATTCAGCCAGCGGAAAAATAATAATAATTGGAATTAAATCGCAAAGAAATCATAATTTTTTTAAATAAATAACATGTAAATTCGAGAAATTACTTATTTTCGTGATTAGAATTATGTTTTCTTTCTCTTTGCATTATTAACTCTATTATAATTATAATTCGATAATCGTTAATTCATACTATGATTTAAATTTTTCGATACGTAATTTTGACAATGAAAACGGTGTTGAAAGCTTTCAACGCATTTCTCCAATTTCCACCGAATAATACCTTTATTTATCGTATTGCAAATATTCAAACATGATTTAAGGATTACAATATTCCAACTGTAAAATATTTCCTGGTCATAAACGTCACGGATAATATATTCGAATTTATAAAGATAATTTATAAAGATTTTAGAAAGAATTTATAGAGATAAAAAATATTCATCGTTATTCAATACGAATTGATAAAATACTTTCGATCTTAAATCAAATTAAATAAGGATATTTATTAATTAAAAAAGAATTTTTCAACTTAACTATCGAATTAAAAACCGTATTTGAAGAGTACAGACTCCTTCCTAGTAAATTCTTTGTGTATATGATATTTTTTATCGTAACATAATCTTAGATAATGTTGAAGAAGAAAAAGATCAAAGTTTTAAACAGCACGACGAACCAATCGAAAAACATGGATTCGAGAAGGAAAAAGTCAAGAAAAAAATATTTGCACGAATCATTCAATTTGCGCTAGTTCGTGTCGCAACACACTTCGGTGGCCGCCAATTAAATCCTTCCGAGACCAAAATTAACGAGCACGAAGGCGGAAAGTGGCGCGATTCGCCCACCGGTAGCCGAGAAAAAGTCACCATTATGGTCTCGCGTTAAATGGGCTGGGAATAAACGCTTAATTAGACTTCGATTAATTCTTCGTTCACTGGTTAACAAACTCTTGCTCGCCAAGATACTTAATCATATCGCGTTCTACCTATTATGACGAGAATCTTTGATATTTTTTGAACGACGATGACCAAGGGAAAAAATAAGTTTTAATTACTGCAGAATAACTTTGAATTGTAACTTTGGTTTAATCTTATTCCGCTTGTTTGGAAAATTTATTTATAGAAGAAAAATTTCATCACGATATTTGATTACGATTCTATTTAAAATCGTTATTTACAAGAGAAACAATAAGTGGAAGATATATTTATGATCGCAATATTTTATTTTAATCTATTCGAATAATAGTAATTGTTGTGAAACGATACGTATTGAATTAGTCATTACAGTTCATAAACGTGGAATAAACATGAATCAGCTTATTGAATTTTAAACGTTTAGCTTAAGACTAATCACGTGGAAAATTTATGAACGTAAAAAAACATATTTGTTGACTTTTTTTTAACGATTAAACTTGGAAGAATAAAAAGTTATTACGTCAACGACTTGAGAAACTGTGAATATATTTTGTATTCGTTACATAATGCGAGAA
>NW_006263821.1:58150-61383 GCF_000469605.1 Apis dorsata | reverse complement strand
TTTTTTTTTTTTTTTGATACGTTACAAATGATACGTTAAAAGAGATCTAGAGATCGATTTCATTCTTTCAAATGGAAGATGATTAGCTACCTTGGAACTGATTTTTGCAACAGTTTGACTCTTTGCCTAGTTTCGATTTCTATTATATATACAGGATGACCTATTTAAATCAATCCATTTAAATTACGATCATATAAAAACATTTCGAAAAAACGTTTCGAGTTAAACCAGGTATAATTTTAATATTATATAATCATAATATTTCGTGTAAAATATTTTTTTAATAAGGACGATAATTTAAGGAAAAAATATAAAAGTACGGAAAATTATTTATATAAAATAAATAAATGATAAATGAAAGAGATATAATCGGTGAAGGCGAATATAATAAGCGAATTGGATTTTCGAAAGTGGGATAGACATGAAAATTCGTGGAAGAGCCGGCTACTGTCTATTTTCTCGGCCGATGCAATCGGCAATTTCGTAATTGAAGGCTAGCACGACACTCGGTTTTAGAATGTCCCAGAGTTTCCGTAAATAATGCAGCTTGCGGCAACGTGCGATTGCGACACTGACCTTCGATCAGCCATATCCGCGGACACGAGGCTGAAGAAGCTTTTGAAACGACATGCCAATTCCTAGCTCGCTCACGAAATCGTTGTACTTTCCTGTGCACAGAGAGGTATTACGTTTGTTTAAATAGCGAGTACAAGTAAATTTTGTTCACTTGAAAACTTTGAAGATGGAATTAGTTTCGTTTCTGTAATAATAACGCGTTGAAAGCTTGGCTTTTTGAAAATTTGCCAGCTTGAAGGTTGAAATAAAAAAAAAATTGAAAGTTTGGAAACTCGAAAAGGTTAAAAATTCGAAGGTTCAAAAGTTTTTGTCACTTTTGCCAAACCAAAGGATTTTTCTTCTTCTAGTAATCTTAACATTTATAAAGTTGAAGATTACAACTGCAAAAACTGGCTGTAAAAATATAAGATTTTTGAAGGTTTTAAAGAAAGGCTAAAGGTTTTCGGGAATTAATATAAAATATAAGAAAATATCGAAAATTCGAGTTTTAAAATTTTAAAATTATATTATTTCACTTGATGCTACGACAACAACTTACAACGATCGAGTTGAAATCTGTGTATTTTTCGCGTGGCTGTTTTCTAATGCACTTGTTTTGCCGTCGAAACGTTTTACTGATTGGAAAACTTATAAACTCGAAACGATAAAACTTTTCGACTACCGTTCAATCGTCACTCGTCGCTCGTCATTAAACGAATGCCTGCGATAAACAATCGTAGAAGTTTCCTTCTCCCGTGCGTTTTAAACAATCATTTTCCCGACAAACAACCTTCCTCTCGCATCTTCTCGATCGAATCGATACGCATTGGTTCAAGGACTATCTTCTTTTCTTTCTTTCGAAAAATGTCTTAGGAATTGTTTCAAGAATGTCATTATCAAGAAAAAAAACAACATTTGCAAAGAAGTTAATTCCTTAGGTTATTACTGATAATTACTCGAACAGTGATTAGTTTTCATTGTTTCCTAACAAAAAGAGAGATAATATTTTTAGTATTTTTTTTCTTTTCGTGTTATATTATTTGGCGTTTGATATCTTTCTCATAAACACAAAAATCATCGTATTCTTTTCTGTAAGTGATATTATCGTATTATTGAACATTTTATTTTTAATTTTGGTTTCAGTAAAACTAACAAAACGAAACGAAACAAATTGGAATTTTCGTCAGGTGAAGCGAGACAAAGTGAAATTGTTCTATCTCTCTATCGCACTGCCGCGTCGCCTTATTTCATTATCTCACTTGTAGCGCGAATTTAAAGTAATAACTTAATAAATGAAACTCGATCGATATTTTATTCTCTATCAACTTTTAAATCTTTCAAAGATCTTTCCTGGAATGTATTAATATCCTGGAATTATAAGTTTCGAGTCTCAAGTTTCATTAGTTTCTCCACGATCGCAAGAGGCGGAAGTTTAGGTTACTACTCTTTTCCCATATTTTCGTGTGGGACAGAATAATCAACGCGAGCCAATAACGAAGTTCGTTAAGTCGGATTAATCCGTTTCGTTCCACAGGAACGGAATTGCAAAAGTTTGTTGAGTTTTTATCAGGGATGAGTCAGCGAAAGGGGTAATTTTTCTGAGTGATATCACGTTGAAAAGAAAAGATAAGAAAGAGAGAAGCATCTAATATTTTATTTACTCGAAATCCGTTTGATTCACGGAAGCCAACAATTTTTTATCGAGTTTAACGCGATATCGATTCTTTGCCGAATCTCTTCCGGAAACACTACGATTTCTTCGAGAAGTTGAATGAAATTATCCCGTTTCTTTTTTTCCTCTGCTTTTCTTCTTCCCCTTTCCACCATTTTCGACGTTGGTTCGCGAATATTCTCAACAAACTTATTTCCGACGACGGTCAAATTTCCTTTCCGTATTTTCGTGATTTTTCCTTCTTCGTGAAGATTTCTGACCATCTCCTCTTTGCATATACGTTTTTAATAATGCCGGTAATTTTCCCGTTCTTTATGAATTCCGTTCTCTTTGATCATATCCCAAGTTTTATCGCGTATAATTTTTAATAATGTAGCGAATTTCTTTTATAAATGTTTTTTAATGAAGTCGAATGGAATGTTTCTCGACAGCAAAAATTTTTTGTATCTATATTTTTCATAATATTGGAAATACTTCTCTCTTGTTTCTACGTTCCCGCACTTCTTTATCTCGTACATTTACACGTACTCTATTGTGTCCTATGTACACTACACCTCGCATAGATATCAGGACGATGATCGATATTTTTTTCATTCCATATTTTCCCAATAATTATCAAAAACTTTTCTTCGCGTTTCATCGTTAAATATAATTTTTATATTATTAAACGACGATTTAACGAAAACCTTCCCCTTTTTTATCCGAAATGCATCATCTGCCACCACGGAATATCCCCTTTTCACCGCGAGACAAATTTTAGAGGAAAAATGAAAAGGAAGGGAAACAAATAAAAATTCTTGCCCGGTTATTCGGCTCGAACGCGGCCAACAATTAAACGACGGGAATCACGATTGGAAATTGGAAATTTCGAATCCGCCCGCACATTCGCCAGCTGCAATGCAGTTTCCTCTGTAGGGCCGCGATCGATCTAATGCGCGCGATGCATAAGGCCGTGCACAGCTCGTTCTGCTACGTTCTCACTGTCCAACCAATGATTTTCGACTGT
>NW_006263821.1:55856-57943 GCF_000469605.1 Apis dorsata | reverse complement strand
CTTTTTTTTTTTTTTTTTTTTTTTTTAAATGCGTCGACAAATTTATATCGAGCCGGTCGAGATACGTAGATGTACGCGTGTACGCGTTGGATATCTGACGTTCGAGCTGAAATTTTTCAACGAACAATGCCACTTAGAGCACGCACACTCGTTACATTCTTTACGTTTCTATAGATGGATGGTGCTTGCTAAAATTGGAAAAGAAATTGATCTATACGATTGGCTCGCAATAGTTTATTTCCTTGGTTACTGAAATATTAATCTAAACTCGAATTCGAACACTCAAAAATAAAATAGATTGGATAATTCACAGGAACGTAGATTTGTATATTATAGAAATGATTTTTCTCCAATTCCAATCGTAAGATCAACCACAATTTGATTAAGTATATATTTGATAAATTATTCTATCATATAATTACAAATAACACAAATAATATACTATATAATCAATTTTTTGTTTAAATATATATTAAGCTATCCCTGCATAAGAATTAACGAGTAATAAGTTCAAATGTAATAATTGGAAAATTGGAAATTGAATGTTAAGAAATATTAAAGTTTAGAGGTTAAAGAGAATTTGACTCGAAATAAAATACGAGAAAATTGTACAATGATTCTTTGTTCGCATAAATATTTTGGAAACCAGACTGTATCTTTATATTTTACACTACTGGATGTAAAATATTCGAATATAATTTTCCAATTATAGAGCTGGTCGATTGTACAGATTTTTATTAAAATTCTATGTATCGATATAGGTATATTATCGCGTTGTAATTACTTGGATCATCCTCTGTGAAATCAAACGCCCTCCGACATTGGCCTTTATCGTCGTTTATTAAACTAAATACAAAGCATTTCCTTCCGTTGATTCATGTTCGTTCAAGCATTCCATCTTTTTTTTTTCTCTCTCTCGTTTAATGCATTCCATAGGGGTTAGCGAGCGAGAGCGAACCAAGGAATTTATTGCTTCTGGCTATTGATTCTCGTTCAATCTTTATTTGATCGGTCCTTTTGAAAGAAAATTAAATGTTTCAAAAGTCGAATAAGCGATACTTAGAAATTACTTATTGGTAATTTATAGATTCTATAAATGCACTTCTTTTATTCTCATCAACACGTATTTGTCTTCACGATTAAACACCTTTAATCAATTTTCTGCTATTTTTGTCATTTCTCATCAATAGTTAAAAATAGGAAAAAAACTTAAACTCGTCACTTATACTAGTTGAAAATTTTGCCATCATCTAAGATGAAATTCTTATTTTTCCTAATCAAAGAGAAGATAGAGAATACAATTTCCAACAATTGTATCTTTTTAAACTAATCAGCTCTGATTAACACTTATAAGCGCATTTTAAACAGCTCGATATTTCGAATTAAAAATGGCTCGTAACTAACAGATACCTGTTGATTTATCGATCGTTACGTGCTCCTTCCTCTCGAGGAAGAATTTTCCGTCTCGTGGAAATCCACGGCGAGACATACGCTACGATTAAACAAAGATAAGGCGCAATAAAAGTTGAAAAGATCGATCCAACTATGGTGAAATATTATTCGCGTTATAATAACGTTCCCGAACTTTGCCAACTTTTCCACCGGTGCGAACTCGTATCGATCTCGAGGCTCTACAGTTCTCTCAACTTATTACTTTCCACCAGATTTTACAATTCCCGTCCCGTTCTATTCGAGTTGTTATATTGTTCTTAGCGTAGCGATCTTGCTCCCAACTTATCCCTTACAAAACGATTAACAAGTTTGATCCGAGGTAAGATGCCGGGGGACGATAAAATTTCGTCAAGAATCGTTTTAAATGCGTTTCATTAGGAAATTTTTCGACCTTATTTCCCTTTTAATTCGTGGAATGGTATTTATGATCGATTCTTTGGAAAATCTGAAGTAATTTAAATAAAAGTATGATACATTTATTTCCAAAAATTCAATAGACCTGACAATGATATTCGCATATTATAGATTAAATGATATATTCGATATTAGTTTTCCAATTGTCATTCACAGTATCGTAAAAATCCTTCTTCGTTTATTTCGAATCCATAATTTTTCATTCTCGACTAATAATCCAT
>NW_006263821.1:40138-55671 GCF_000469605.1 Apis dorsata | reverse complement strand
AAAAAAAAAAAAAAAAAAACAGCGAACAAGAGATGCAGAAAGGAAATAAGAAAACGTCGTCGACGACACTTGTTAAAGATTTCAGTACGGGCAGCGAGAAATCGACACGAGAGTGCGGTAGAATAGATGGCGCACGAGGTTTATCGAGATTCTTTTTGTCTTCTTGCATAACCGGCGACGACGTTGCTCGTCATTGCAACGTCTCAAGGTTTCCGCGCTGAATCCATTTCCTTAACCATCAGCGGTAATATTACGCTCCCGGCAGTCATTAAATAGACCGTGGACACGTTTTAACGGAAAGAAAAACGAGTTTCTCTCACTCTCTGCAAATTCTTCTAGACGAGTCTCTCGATGCTTGTTTTCCATTTTCCAACAATTTTATATTTTTCCAACTTTTTCTTCAAAATCTTCTTCCCTTTTATTCTTTTATTTATTTATATTTTTTTCTTTTTTTTTTTTTTGCGTCATCTTGGCTGTAACTTCTTTATGATAGGGCGAAGTAGTAGTGGTCGGATTTCTTTGTCGCTTGAATTTACTTGTTCCTTTCTGGATCTATCTTCTTTTCCTTCTTCTTCTTTTTCTTGAATGTTTGATGGAAGGAGTCTTTGCATTTTTTCAAGCGTTTTTCGTCTTTTTGATTTTTTTGATCGAAGTGAATAATAGATCGTAATATAATTGGAAAATTTTCAATAATCAATTATAAAATATTTTATGACAGATAGATGATGTTTTTTTCTCTATTTTCTTGTAATAATTTCCTAGTTGATTTGTTATTCTTGCTATTTTATCTATTATTGCAAGATTAATAAAATTACAATCGTGAGAAGTATCGATAATATTAGCAACGTAATAAATCACGACTCGATCAAATCACAATAACTATTGTCTATCGAGAAGAAAAAAATCATGCAAGCATAATTAATCTGTTTGCCTCGTATCATGATCTTTAAAACATAAACATCGATGTTACTTTATATTTTATACTCTATTTCCACTTTACATTCGTTTAATATATGTATTTACAAAATTTATGTACGAGTATAAATCGTTTTATAAATATCGATTTCGTACACGGGTTGATTTTACTTCGATAAGTAACGAGCAAACGAAACTAATATTTCGAAAATATTATTTTTGCATCGTGAATAAAAAGATAATCTGAAAGAATTATGAGCTGTCAACAGTTATAAATATAAATTACGTTGTTGTTTTCTATTTATTATACTCGAGTAATTGCACGAGCATTCGATTCTTTCGAATATATTTTAGTGGTATTTTCTTCCTCTTCTTTTTTAATAATTTTTTTCATTAGTCACATTTCTCTGTAAAATTTAACTTTTACAGATATTTCGATCAGTATCGTAAATGTAACAATTAATTCTAATTAAAAGAACCTACGGAAGAATCTCTCGATTTTTAAAAAAAAAAATTTTAAATTTAGGATAACGTGTTATTTTTCTCGATTATTCTAACGATTTTCAAAAAAGATCGTATTATGATAAAATTTATAACAAGCACTAACGATATTTTTTCAATAAAAATGTTTACAATTTAAAAAAGAAACAATAGATAATCAATATCAATAGATAAAATTGAATCAATAATTTCGTTTCTTTTATTTTATTAATGGCAAAAATCTAAAAATACGAATAACAAAATTGAACAAAAATATCAAGACAGAATTCAACCGTATTTCAAACATATCTCTTAAAAAGACAATTACGAATTAACTGCAAGCAGTCATAAGGATCTGCATTTGCAGAGTTCTAACGAATTTCCAATAATTACGCACGACTCTGAATCGAACCAATTAAATAACAATGCCAGTAATTTAAAAAAATTACTCGTGTATTCTATCTGTGTTCCCGTCGATGTATTAAAGATTCGGTGCTGTTTTTAATTAAACGAGAGAAGCTTTGCCTGAATAAACGTATTGATATTATTTACTAATTAATCGTGTATGAACAAGAAAGCACAGAAAAATATCAAGAATAAAGTTTTCTGAATGTATTATTTTTAACACAAAAAAATTTATTACGAAGAAAATGTAAGAAAATTTCTAATAAGAAAAATAGATACGAACTTTCATTAAAATCTCGAGTATTCTTTTCTATGCATTACGCTCAAATTTTCGTCAGCCACATGGATTCCTTTCCAATTTTTATTTTAGCGAACACCGTCGAAAATTGTTTCGACATCGCTCCACATGCACGCATACTTTCATTCACGCATAACATGTTCGCCAAAAATCGAAGAGGTTTTTCCCAATATCGGTGGATACAAAAAATAATCAAAAAATGCAACGAAATCCAAAATAATCCTGCATATTGACCATCATATTATACGCGCAGACAAAAGCAAAATATGGAAGTTTTTTTTTTCATCTTTTATATTTCTCGAAAAAGTTCAGACTATAAGCTTTGATGCCTAATTAATTTTTAACAAATAAACAACGTTGTAGAGTTGACGAGTAAAAATCAGGTGAGTCAAGTTCTTGCAAATAATATATATATATATATCTCAATAATTTTGTCCAATGGAATTTTGTTATACGTATTTTTAATCTATGTGAAAATTCTATTTTCAGTTGACTAACGTTTCTTCGTGAGATTTTATTAAATTATAATAACGATCCGTTCGCTTGGAATCACTAAGATTCCATTGGATTTTAGCCATTTTATCAAAGTGAACATCGAGTTCAATCCAGTGATTGGCCACGACAATGAGGTCGACCAACTTAGAAACCTTGTGTTCGATTTCATGCGCTGTAAAGCAGCCTGTGACAATGATCCTGCAACGCGAGATGGCACTCAAACGTACAATGATGAAGTAACAGAGAGAGATTGGATTACTCGATAGATAGTTCTCCGTTGTCTATGTCGTAACTATCTATCCACTTCGAGAAATTAAAAAAGTCCTCGTAGGTTCTTCTCGTAACCGCGGTGGAAATTCGTGAAAAATTTAATTTGTTCGATTACGTTTTTTTTGTAAGTTTTGAATCTCTTCTATTGTAATTTATCGTTAGACAATCATGATCGAAAATAGAGGAAAATCTTTTAATTTTTATCTACAGGCCAATGATTAACGTACAGATTTATCGTTCGAAAAATTGTTTATTAAATTATTAGGTATATTATCTGGCAATATATATTTTGTAATTTGTTCAAATGTTCGTCAAAAAATGTTTCGTCGAATATATCTTTTATAAAATGAATCGTAAGGTTCGCAGAAAATATTATATCCATAGAAATTTTCAAATTATTCAAATTTATCGGATATAGAATCCATCAAATATTATTCTTTCCTTCGCAGTTCGCGATTCTACAATTCAAATCTTTAAGTTATATCAACTTTATTGCCATGAAATTTTCTTCTCACATATCGTATTTTCCTTTATTCTTTTTCCTTTCTTCTTTCTCTTTTGTTTTCGAAAAATCGTTAAATCGCAAAGTTTCGAGCATAAATCGCGATAAGAATCATGATTCGTTCTATTTTCCATGTGAAAAAACGTAAACGTAAACGTAACTCTTTACGAGATTGCCTTCCTCGAAGGCATAATATTTTATTATTCTTTCTTTTTTCGAGTGTTCTAAACTTGGACTTGTCGTTTTTTATTATCGTGTGGTTATTTTTTCGAGCGCCAAAGATAACGGTTATTCATGAATTGCACCAATATTTGATTTTTTTTTCTTTCTTTTCTTTTTCTTTTTCTTTTTTGCTTTTGTGATAAGAAGAATTACGATAAATCGAGGATTTTATTTTTATTAAGGTATCAAGAATCGTGAAACTTATGATTATTGCTGTCGTATTCTTGTCGATTCAAGTATATTTATTCTCCTCTTTCATCCCACCTCTTTCACTCAATCAATTTTATTTAGACATCTTTAGATTTCTGTTTTTTTGCATTTTTTGTTAGAAAAAGATAAATTTATGTCAAATCTACAAAACAAACGTAGATTTCATCGCTACTTTTGAGGTTAAGATTTTAGTTTATTCTTCTTTGTTTTCAAAATAGATGCAAATAAAATCGAAACGAAATTTCCATATTTAACTTTTAAATATTAGCTTATTTATTTTATTACAATAAAATAATATTATATTATACGTTAGTACACATAATGCTTTTATATAAAATAGAATAAATTCAGCAACAAATAAAAAAGAATCAAGAACATAAAAAATCCAATTATTATTATATTTAAATTTCGTATTTTTCTATGTTGTAGCATATCCATAACATTTTGATTTAATGAGAAAAGTTCGCTATTATTCGTTAGCATTCGTTCGATGTAATTTTTTTTTTTCGGAATATCCTGCTTATTTATTCCATATCTTTTTCAAGTTATATTTTTCATACTATCGTTATTTATTATTATAAATCTTATTCGTTTCCTTAATTGTCTCGAAAATTTTACCACTTCAGTTTCGTCAAAAAAAATTGTTCGAAAGAAATATGTAAATTAATAGAATAAAAGGGATTGTATAAAATAATAATACGATGTTGAATCTACGAACGATTCGTGGTGAAGCAGAATTAACGCCAGAAATCAATTTGCCGGATGAAACAATCGGTGTTCGACCCGAATTACTCTGAATATCGATTTCTGGACGAATCAAGCTAACATAGACGAATGCTCGAACCCCGATCTAAAAGTGTAATTTCGAGGTGTTGTTTCGAGGAGACTGAAAGACTTTCGAATGAATAATCGTGCTCCGAAGAACAATAGAAAATTCAACGAAAATTGCAATCCGTGACGTATCTCCAGGTTTCGACATTTTAATCACGAAAATTGATTCTTTATCGATTCTTTATCTTTTAAACGGAAAAGAATTTTTGATATTTATTGCGATGTTAATTATTCAAGATTTCGATGATTAATTCGTTGAAATTGTTGTTCTCATTCTTTCTCTTCGAGATACGCGCGTATATTTTTCCATAATAAATCCAAATAATATATCTTCTTTAAATCCATACATTGAACTAGTGATTTGTGAACGTTTGAACATTATTAGTGGTGAGAATGTCCGTAAATAGCCGGTTGACGTGAATAAGTAACGATACCTGTGCTATAAGAATACGACAAGAGTGCTGCCTTGACCTTTGATAGTTGAAACAAAATCTTTAATCCGGTGGAAGATCGAAGTAGTATTCACGGATAGTTGTAAATAATACGTAATTAATTTCATAAGAAAATAATATTTCAAATAACAATTCTTCGAACGAGCAAGTGTTAATATTAACATTATTATATGAGAATATATTAAAGTTATGTAATTACAATAAAAAAAAAACAATTCACTAATTTCAATATCTAAGAAATAAAAAATAAGAATAAGAACGGAAAATAAATTTCATTTACATCTAATTCGAGTAAATGTTTATCTCGAAAGTAGAAATATTTCCATTATTTGTTTCGAGTTACTTGGAATTTTTCTCAAGTATACAGTCGATATTATATTCTCGAAGCATTAGAATCATTATTAATCGGATTTATTTTCAATCCAATGGCTTTGACGCTATCCTATCGCACATTGTCAACGTTCCAACAATAAATCTCACTAATATTATAGAAATAGAACCTTGAGCTCGCTAGATGATATTCAATTATTACCGCAGCTTATGCTCTTCGTTTTATCGAAGAGCATAGAATTCGAGAGCGATCATAATTGCCTTGATAACTGGAAAAGTCGTGAAATTTTATCATACGCGAATAAAATATTTGATACGATTGTACATAAATATAGAGTTATAAAAAGAGATAAAATTTCTTATTTATTTCGAAGTTAGGAATTATATAATTAATTATCTAACTTATCTAGTTTTAAAATATCGTCGTTAATTTAAAAAGAAAATTTGAGGAAAATTGGCTTAATTAAAAATACATATTGAATTTATTCTTATTAATCCTTGCACTCGAGAAATGCCATATTTTTCATCAGTCGTACTTGTGCTCAGGGTGAAACAACGACGCCAATCAATGAAAGCGTTCGTCCATAACGGCTGTGGAATTCCCAGCCTTATTATTGCCGTCTTGTTGGTGAAATATGTGTCCTTGAAGAGGAAAAAAATTTAATACCGTTCGCCGGGAGAATTTCATTGCGGGAAGGAAAGTCGAGGAAGTCACGAGAACGTCGAGCTCTAAAGGAAGTTATTTCTCCACGTGACGTCCGGTTTGTCTCTATTTTCATTCGTATCTTATCGTGCTCCACGATACCAATTTTTCCCCTAATAAATCAACAAAGAAGATGATAAACAATCATTTTTACATTTTACATTTTCTAATTTTAGAAAATTTACATAATTTAACATATTTTAAATTATCCTCCAACAAATTCAGACGAAAATTTATTCTATCCTTACGATGCCTCATGGAGAAATCCAAAGGATTCCATCAATGGATTCTGAAATCGAAACGAGAGATCTCCTCGTCGTCGGGTCGATTAATGTAAAATGATAGGCGAATTCGATACACAGGAGAAAATCGATGACGTAAGATTCATAAAACGCGAATAATTCACTGGCGCGATGTTTACACGCGATTCGTCGATCGGAAGAATGCATTTGCATGCGAACGCGATTCCGGAAAATCCGAGCTTCCCTCCCCCGATTTCAGAGGCATTAACAACGATCGTTTCGACTCTCGAACACCTGTTGTGATTCCCTCGAATTCTCTCGAATTTCCCCGACCATTCTGGCTTCTCGATCCCCCAAGAAATTTCTATATTTGCCATCGCGTCGTCGATCAAATGTTGCCCGATTTCAATCCGCCAAGCTTGTCTTTCCGTTGTAGAATTTCTTCTTTACGCTTTATTTCATCTTTCTTCGATTTCTAAGGATATTATTTATTTTTATTTGTTATTTTTACTCTTTTCTTTCTTTTAAATTCATAATATTAATTCACCCTGTAGGTCGTAGATTATCGATACTTTAAACTTATTCTAAAATTGATGACGTTGAATTCAGTAATACGAGTTGTTCTTCAATTGTTATATACAATAGAATTTTTTATAGTAATATGATAAGAAAATCTTCAAATAATTATATAATTTTTTATATTAATCTTAGATAATAGTATTCACGATAATAATAATTCGTTTTTAATAGAGACTTTCGTATGTTTAGGCATTTAAGGACTGTTCAATAATTTTTCTCATATATATTTTAATTTATGCTAATTTTATTTTTATTATTTATACATCTTCCATATTATCACATTGATTCCCTATTAGTTTCATGCTTTATTTAGTCGAATTCTCATCATTTGAATTTTGTGAAAAATAGTCGTAGAATAACCTCCATTATTGGATCATTTCAAAGGTTGAATAAAAATCATCGTGAATTGAAAGATGCAATTATCTTTTTGTAACGGTTCCCTTGAAAGTCGATATAAGATTTTTTTCCTCCATTTTATTCCTCTTCGAAGGAGAAATATATCGTCGACGTTGGAATTTAGTTCAATGTACGTATATCAGCAAGTTATTTAGGATATCTACGATGCGACGCATCTTATTCAATGCGGAATAATACAGCGAGAAAAAGTCGTTCGCCAACTAAGAGGATTATTTTAAAGAAAAGGCTTCGATCTTCGAATTCATGACGATTTTAGTTGCGTGAAAAAATTGTCAAGCTGCTTGAATTAGAATAAAAAGTATACAAGTCTGTGTATATAAGTCAAGTGTATATAAGTCTAGTTCGTTCACAGAAGATGCGACAAATCGAATAAACCGAGGAAGAAATATATATATGAAGGATCAAAATCTCTCCCACTGTTCAAAGGAACGTAAAGTCCATATCCAGTCGATATTGGCTCGTAACGAAGCTATATCGATTGGTAACTTCTGTCTGATCCATTAAGCTTTCTTGATTAAAGCGATTTGTAACAAGTTCTCTTGTTTGATACAAAATTGATTTTGCTATATTTATTATTCATCTTAGGATATCACGAGAGAATTTCTTTTCTCAAATTTTTATGAATAATTTCGTACAAATGTGTTGCGTTTCTCAATCTTTTCAGAAGGATTTTTTTTTTTAAATTAAAATATTGTTTCAATTATATATCGAATTATTTTGCAATTTTCAACAAAATCGACATCATTATGGTAATTTCCATTGCATTAACATTGTTTTATAATACTGTTTTAAACTTATTGAGTATTAAAACGTAATGAAAATTAAAGTTTTTTAATTCCTGGAACCATTTAGAATTGCAGCATTATATAATATGTACGCGGTCATTATATCTGGAAAATTTCAATCTGCAACCTATTTCGGGAGGAATAATTTATAACTACGGTGAAACAGTAAATAATGCTATCTATTTTCATGAAACAGAAATATTCATATATTTGTAAATGGGATAAATTTGGATATACCAACCTTTATAATATATTTACTTAATCAAAAAAATCAAACACGATCAATATATTTAGCAATCAAAATGCGTACATAAATTAACTGATAAAATACGAATAATCGTGTAATTTTCCGTATTTTCTTTCGTTCGAACGAATTCCCATTTCCTTTGATATAAAAATTGATAACGACAAATTTCGATTTCAAAATCGATCGTAAAACAGAATATTCGACAAAAAGGAAAGCAAGCTGCGAACTTAAAGATCTCTATTTAAACCTCGACCGATTCGCAACACATTCGTGCAAGATTTACCAAACACTCGCAATCGAGGAGAAAACAAATAAACCATTCGATTCAAAGTTTTCTCAATCGATAGGCAACAGCGCATTAAACCTCTTTCACACCACGATATAACTAGCATCGTGTTTGTCGTATATAATCGTGAATATTGATTTACACAGAGTGTCGACAAGACTTAACTTAATAATAATGAATAATTCTTCTCAAAAGGGATTGATTTCGAATATTAATTTTTTCTTTAAAATTTTTGTTTCACCTAATGAATTATTGACCAATCACGGAATGCGTGGACTCGTCGTTGTCAGAAGTAGTGATGGCTATGCGTCACTAGCGAGTCACCAAATTTGAACAAATAGCGAAATCAATATGTTTCGAACCAGATACATATCCAACCGCTGTCTACGCGTTTTGCGATTCTTTTTCGTTGATAACTCGTTAACAAAGCGAAAATTTTCACAAAGGAAAAACTTCAAACTTTGATTCCTTGAAGTTAAGTATTAATAGAATCACTGATCAAATCTTGTCGATTAATAGATTTTTGTATTTTAGCTTGGAATTAATTCTTCGAAGATGTATCGAATTTATATCAAATGTGACAAACTGTGTGAAAAAGACCTTATAACCACGGGGAAACGTCTTTGGAAACCGCGTGTCAAGAATTTATTTTGTTAGATAATCGTTCGTAATCAAATTTTTATCTATTATTCATCGCGATGTTCGATCAAACAAACAACGATCTCGATGCAGGATGCTGGTTAAAACGGATTCACCGTCGACGGTGAAATGGCTGACTAATGGCGAAATATAAAGATCGCAGTCGCTAACAACCGCTTTTATTATATAATGATTGTTCGATTTCGAAAGAAATATAAATCTGTAATACTTGAATCGAGATGATGTCACGATTTCAAAAGAAAATTTTGAGTGTTGCGTTTTCATTCACATTTTCCATTTTTCAGGATTCGAGTTTTGAGCGTTTGGGAATGAACGAATGCGTAGTTGGAAATTTTACGAGGACGAGAAAATTGAAAATCGGAATTTTTAATGGGAAGTTGGACGCTTTTTTTATTTGAAAATTGAAACTTGAAAGAGATTGGAATCTTAAGATTGAGAATGCAGGAGATTGAAAATCGCGCAGTATGGAAATTTTAAAATGGAAAATCTCTGGGAAGAAGCTCGAAGATACATGTATAGAATTTCGATGTTATTCCTTAGCCGGCTTCTTGGAAAAACATCTTAGTTCTAAATTTGGAAATTCTTTACTTATGAATACTTTGAATATCAAGATTCCGAGTTTGGCGTTTTCGAAAGCCAAATAATTTTAATCCAATAATTTTTCAAGAAGTTTAGTAATCAAAAACTAAAATTAGAATTAAATTATACCACGATGTATCCTTCAATTCGAATGACTGACCAACTAGTCATTTATGATAGTCAATATTATCGTCCATAAATAGAAATAGGATATCCGTATGAAAATATTATTATTATTATACCATTAATGGATCGTTGAAAATTATATCGAAAGATATAATCAAGGAGGAAAAAAAAAAAATAGAGAATATATTTCAAAAAAATTATTAATTCTTCTTCGATAATTCAAAATTAATTATGAATAATAATGAATAATGTAATCATTCATCCCGTTCGTAAAAGCGAAATACCGTAGAATAGTTATTTATCAGAATTCAATAACATCGTACTTCGAACAAATTTCCAAAGTATACTAATACACTATATTTCCGTTAAATCACGCAACGTTGCATGTATATCGGTGCACGATATTATTTAATAACATTTTCCTCGCAATAACGAACAGTAGAAAATATTAATTCTCTGTTACTTCTTAACGAAAACATGTTTCTGATAATTCTCGAACGTTATTCATCACAGTGGCTGATAAAACGACTAAACGTTGGGTGGATACATTGATATTAAATCGCATAATCGCGAGTATATATATATATATCGGCCACTGTGCATTGTTTCCTATCAGTTTCCCGTGTTTCCATTGTTCGTTCGATATGTTTGCTTTGTTTCGACGACTCCGTTATATTCAATTATTCTCGAAAGATGAAAAATTCGATTATTGTTCGAATAGGATCAACTTTTCAACGATACATTTTTATTGGAATTTTAATACGTGCATTAGTCACTTGACTCGTCTGGATAAATTATAGTTTAAATTCGTGTAACTGCAACATTTTCTTTCAACCGATTAGTTCTTTCTCTTTTGACTTTTTC
Organism: Apis dorsata; assembly: GCF_000469605.1. Lineage (NCBI taxonomy): Eukaryota > Metazoa > Arthropoda > Insecta > Hymenoptera > Apidae > Apis > Apis dorsata. The sequence continues at coordinate 44,773 of NW_006263821.1, read as the reverse complement.
ATCATTTCTCATAATTTTCTAAAAGTAATGCGAATATTCGTTTTTAAAAATATTTTAAAATTCTCCTCTATTAGTTATTAATAGTTTTATTATTTTTTTTTTTTTTCGTTATTTTCATTCCGTTACGTGCTCTACGTGTACACGATAAAAGTTTTCTATTTTAAATCTATTGCGTGGCTATTAAAAGGAAATTAATCCGATAGATAATCATTAAATATCAAATAATTCTCGTTTCGAAGGATTCCAATTGCACGAAATAAATATTAAATTGTTTCTCGTATAATTCATGTATAATAAGCGCGTTGCGATCGATCGAATTATTTCTAAAATTTCTTAAACTTTTTAAAAATATAGCCAAGTTTAATACGCTCTTTCTCATTTCGTTATTAAATTATTTTATTATTGTTTCTACAATAATTCTACAATAATATATTCCCTCGAGGAAAGATCCAAACGATATTTTGTTTCAATACTGTCCTTCGTATATACATATATATATATTTATTTTCGTTATTTCCAGCAATTCTCGTATCGCGTAGATACAAAACAAGAAAGGAATACACATATTCCATTTTATCGATTAAACTTACTAATAGCGTAGGACGTTCATAATCATCCACGAGACCACTCCAACAATTGTTTATCCAAGGAGAACCTGAAGACACAAAATAGAAATATTTTGTCAGAAAGTTGCAATTTTTTTTCAAAATTCTAATCAAACATGTCTTTTTTCAACTAAGTTCAAAACAAAAACATCTATTAACAGGATCACAAAGGAAAGAAAAATCTAACTCGAATTCTTTTTTCATTCCTCCTCGTTTCAATTCTCTCTCGCTCGAACCACGTTTCGAATAAAATCCTCTCGTACGAGAATCGCTCTTCAATCATGAACGAGCCGACATTGTGCCATTGTTAATTACTTGCCTGGTATTCCCCGTGCCTGACACACGATGTTCAAATTAATTACCGGAATCTATTACGTTTCTCGATGGGTACACCTTTTGTCATTGCCGCATTTCCTCTCTTAACATCCGGACACGAGGAAAATATATCTCGAGAATCGGCTACGTATTCTTATTTCTTTATTTTTTTTAAAAAGAAATGAAGAAAAAGTTCGATTGTAAACAGGAAATTAATAAGAAAAGTATATAAACGTTATTGGAATTGTTGCAGATTCGAAGTCGAATGATTATTCGAGCGGAATTGATGGGATTCATTATAGAATTACTCCAATCGCTAATAATGGCGTTGTCTGTACGAATCATTACGAGAGATTTTATTAATTAAGATTATGCGATCGATGAAACCGATTCTCGATGAAATTTGCCACGGTGACTTATTAAATAAATAAGGAGGATAGAGTTTAGGAAGAAGAAAACATTTACAATTATTATCTCAACGAATTTATATTTATAATCCTCATATTTATAATCTCATTTTCATCCCTGCATTCATTATACCATTTTGAACTATATAATCAAATTCGAGGATACTTTTGTTTCAAAAGAGAATAGGCCATATCGTTAAGAACATAGCCATATAATAGTTTGTATTGGGGAGATAAAATCGTATTAGGACAATGGAAGCACGGGTAATTGAGTTTCCATTGTATTTGGGAAAAGTTGCGCGCTACTAAACGAAAATCAATTTTTTTTTTTCCTTCTCAAACGAAAAATAAATAATATCGATATATATTATAGAATAGAAACGTACACGTTTTCATTATAAATAGACATTAATAAAAGTGGATAATTATTATTTTAAGTCTGTCGACAGATTGTAACAGGTAATTTTAAATAAATAAATCAGTTGCAAAAATTTTCACAGACTGTAAACGAGTTCATTGGCTTGCACAGAACTTAAAAGAATACATTAGGGAATTTGCATTTCGTTATAGAATAAATATTCTATATTCCATCGTCTTTCTTAAAGCATCGAAGAAAGTAAACGTTTTATCGAAAATTTTAATACTTAAAACATTTTTTATTGGATACGAAGAAAAAATTCAAGCTTTTCCAGATTTTCCTTCTAGTTTTTATCTATTCCCTTTCGATCTTTGCATTATTTAATATCGTCTCTTTTAGTCCTTTGAATAAATATTTCTCTAGTTTCCATTTCCTACAAAAATCACCGTTCTGAATCATAAAACCGACTTGATTCCAGGGAAACTTTTCAGTAGATATTGCTCTTTCAATGTAATATTCAAAGCTCTGGTCATCCACAAATATCTTGTAATTTTAATAAAATCGAATAAATAAATTTCGAATTTAGTAAATAAATTTCTTACTATAAACTTCATATAAAGTGTATTTTATATGACTTTGAATAGACTGATTTAATTGAAAGCAATAATAATTTAAATATCATGATGAATATTTATTATTTGCTTTTAATTCAAAACGATTTCTTTTTTTCTTCATTTAAGCAAAAAAAATATTTTCAAAGTCACATGATCAATTGATCGTGTGCATTCTATTTGATTATTTTCATTCTATCGCTTTAATTTTTATATTCTTCTTCTAAACGAATCATTACCTCTACGTCGATTAGTTTTTGCTGATTTGATCGATCGATATATCTTCGTTATTTTTATTTTATAACGTTAGTCGAGATATATAATTTCTATGATCGATATTTTTGAATATATATATATCTACCTTTTGAATTATTGACAGGTATTTTTGTATCACCTTGTATATCTACTAAATCTAACATTTTATTTATTTGTCACGCCAAATTAATTTGGCACGTGTTGGCGTAAAATTGAATTATTAGATTTGGAAAAAAAAAAAGAAAAGAATAAAGCTAAACGTATCACCTCCCTTTATAATCTTATTCGTGCATAAACGAAATTTAACATTCGATTTTGTTCAATGATAAACGCAATAAAAATTAGACGTATCAGGTATTTTAAGTCGATATCGAAAAGAACTGGGATTTTGGACGTCAGCCATGCATCATTTTAATGACACGAATGTGTCTGAATTCTGCAGCCCGATTTTAATGCGATTTTGGCAACGGCCGCGTGTGAAAATTACTGCTGATCATATTTTGAAAATAAATTCGATCCCTAAATATTCGGGTCAGTTTGGAAAAAATAAGTGCAAGATAGATGTTGGAAAATGTTTGCCGTAATTAAAGTAAAAAATTTAATCAAACGGTACTGAAAATTAATATTATACGTTAATTTCTTTTGATAAATTATTTGAGGTGATTTAAAAATCATACACTTATATTTAATCATTTTGATTATATTAATTTTATTCTGAATTTTTATATAAACATTACAAATCATCGATTAATTTTTCGTATTTAATTTAATTTAATTTAAATCGTATACGATCGTATTGAATTTCAACAATGAAAAGAACTTTAATAGTGAAATTTCTCGAGACAATCCGGTTTCTTGTCTCCGGTATTATTAAGACTTGATTACTTTGTCGCGTTTAATTTCCTTAATAACAGGATCATTCAATTGCCAGTCAGATCTAAATACGTCTAAAGACATAATTTCGAATCGTTGAAAGAGAAGATACGCAATCGAGTCTCGACCATTATGAACGAAGAATGTCAAGTACTCGTCTGAGCTATTCTGCATCGAGATATCGTAATTACGATGATTTTCACGGATTAACACACGCACAATGGTTTTTTTTTAACGTGTGACGAGCTTCTTCGAGTCTAATCGAGACATGTATAATTGAAACGATCTTCCTTCATTGAAAAATAAAATTTCATTGAATTTCATATTTTACAATATTTAAAAAGATCAAATATTAAGAAATATATTTTTATCGCGTAGTATCGATGCGACTATAGTTAATAATTAAAATTAAAATTAAAAAGTTAAAATTCATTGGTTCATATGAATTTTTCCAATTGAAGATTTCAAGTTCATGCAATGGATTTGTTGGATTTTTCATTAAGCAAATCAACAAAGAAATTGACAAACGATTCTGAGAATGAAGAACGAAAAATGATGAAAATATCGAAAGGTCTTTTCAAAAATTCTTTTCAAACAGATTTCAAAAAATGATTTCGACGCGAAATTGAATAGACAGTTTTATATTTTAAAAAATGAAAATTGTAAAAATTGGTTGAATGAAATATATACGAAAAGATTAAAGTTTTACTTTAGAAAATTATTGATTTTTTACTTATTTTTTATTTATCGATAATTTTTAACGTAATAGATGAAGTAGAATTTTAAAAATCTCAGTTTTTAAAATTCGGAATCAAAATATTACTGAAGAAGAGAGTAACATGTTTGTGTTTTTTAATATTATTCAAAGGACCAAAAGAGTAAAAATTTCTATCTCTAAATGCTAAATTTTTAAATTCAGCATTCAAGGATTTTTTTCATACATAATATTACTAATTTTTTGAATAAATAAAATTCGAGATTAAAATTAAAATACTGTGAATTTTTCGATGCAAATTCAACAAAATTTTTATGGCTAGCCGTCAGATTTTTAATTATGAAATTCGTTGCAAATATGTAATTCAAGTTAAAACAAACAACAATAATTAAAATAGAGATTATTTTTGTCAGATCGATAACACATCCGACGAAAGCTTAAATATATAAAATTCTGGCAAATATTCCAAAATAGTAATTTCAAAATGTTTTATAAA
>NW_006263821.1:36112-39937 GCF_000469605.1 Apis dorsata | reverse complement strand
TTTTTTTTTTTTTATAAATTCCTATGATTCGCATATGATTAACTTCGAAGCTTGAAAGTAAGAAAAAAATTTTAAGAAATCATTACTATTAATTTTATTCGTTGGAATTTTTAATAACAACGATTAATATAAGACTTGTATTCGAATTGAGAAAATAAAATTTTTAGCATATAATTCTCTAAATAAATTTTATAAAAAAATTTATAATTGAAATTTTTGATTTTGGATTTTTGAATCCTTCAGTTGTCTAGATGAAAAGATTTTACATTTCTTTTCTAAAATTGAAACTTCAAATATCGTGAAAAGTTCGCCAAATATTGGTAGGAAAGTTGGTGGATACGACTATTCATATCTTGCAAATTTTTCTCACAGGAATATAGCTCCAAAATTGGATTTCTCAAAACTTAACATTTCCTTCTTGCTATTTCTCGTAAGGTATATCGATGCAAGATTTTTCATCTGATAATTTCTATGTTTCTATTCTAAATTTTTCCGCTAAACAAAAGCGATTTGATGATGAATGAAAAACACGAAAAATTGAAATTTTCTGAAGAAGATCAATCGACTTATTTATAAACTACATTGAAAAATTACTATACTAGAAACAAACTTAAATGAAATTCCAGAATTCCACGAAAAAAAAAAGTTGAAGAGAATACTTCACGCTGTACAAACTCATTTTACTTTTCATTTAAACTCTCTCAAACTATTTTCTAAAAAATTCCAACTCTCAAACGTTCCTTAAAATAGTAATCAAAATTCATGTCTCTTTTTCTATCTTCCCATTATTAATATCCTCATAATTTTCCTTTTCCAGAGCTTAAGCAACGAAGCGATTATTCACATTCTTCGTGATCCTATCTAACCTTCGATTCATAATTCATCTTTCGAAATATCTTATCATGCACCAAGTGGAATAAAATATCGAATATCTATATATCTAACCCAGAAGATTAAAGCTGGTGCTTTATACGAAGAAGGTTGACGAAACGATTAAAAACTGGATCGTCCTTATTTGAACACGAGCGTGCATAAGTTGGCTCGAAAGTCGAACGCAAGAAATGCAAATTCGGCATATCTCGAGAGAATCACAAATTTAAATAATGAAAGGAAAGAGAGAGAGAGAGAGAAAGGTAGAGAAGTAGAAATAGAAGGCAACGAGCAGACAGGATCATCGTGGAACTATTTGAATTTTCCACCGCGGATATGAATTGTAAATTGGCCCATGAAAATCTATTTTTACCGGTTATTTTCACTCGGCTAATCCACCACGAACGAGCCATTCTTTGTTTACAATAATTCCTTTATTACATCCTTTCAAAACAAACAATCATCGATTGAGTTAGGATTGATCGATTGATCTTGTATTTCGAATCCTCGTGAAAATGAAACCGATCGAACGGTGATTGCTCGACCTGCTGATCACACATTGTCAACATTTTTTCTTCCCGTTTTTCTTTTAGAAATGTACACACAGTTTATTTATCCGATCTACAATTCGCGTAAAGTTCGCGTGATGAGCGATCTTGAGTGGTTTTTCGTTTAAATAAACGGTATTCGATCATATTATTTCCGTTACGATAATATTTCAAATTTTATAAGATAATTTCATTGGAAATATCATATACGAGAGTATACTGTGAATAAATAATAATAATAATAATAATTTCGATGCAAGATTATAATAACGATGAACGTAATAACGAAGGATCAGAAGAAACGCGTTTAATAAAACAAGAATATCAAAGAGTATGAAAAGAGTTTTAGATATTGTTTGCCGAATTTTTTGGTCGTTCCACGTGGATAAATCTATTTATCATGCTTAAATACGAAACTTTTAACTCCGATATTTTTAATCCAACGTCTAATTCTAAGCCACGCCACGAAGGCAATGGTAATAACACGGGCACGGAACCTGGAATTGGATGGAATTGAATTTCACGCTCCTTCGACAAAAGTAGCGGAAACGTCGTGGAAAATCGGTGATACGATCGAGGGAATAAATTGTTCAACTGTATTGGAAAATTGCAACGTCAGAAAGGTGAAAACAGATATTTTATGGCGGTGGTGAGAGGAACAATACGGAATCATGAGGATTCGCGTTTGATCGAAGACGAATGGATAAGGAAGATTTTTCGATATTGAAAGCTGTGAAATTGTGAAAAAAAATTAAATTTTATGCATCGTGAAATACGAAGAATTGTTTGTTTCAAAAAATTATACATATACTGATATTTTACAGACATTTAGAGAGTTGTGAATGAATTTAATATTGTAATTAATATACGTGATATGGAGAGTTGCATAATAGATGTTGAAATTTGATTAAAATGAATATTGTAATAATATTGAATAATTGTAACATTGATTCATAAGCTTTGGAAAGCTAATGTTCGATTGAAAATCTATAGATTAGTATTGAATTTTAATGATGTTACAACATTGCCTACAGGGGATGATGTTCAACCAAAAGTGGATAACATGGAAATTCGATAATATAGATTCCTGAATATCGTAACTCACGTTGAATTTTAATGGTAATACAATGTGAGATTTAGTATTCCTGTTTGTGAATACTATGTTAATGAATAATTACTTTTGTGCCCTTAGTTGATTTGATGACAACAATTCTACAATTCAATTCATAATTTAAATTCTCTTAATATTATTAATTTACATATATATACAATCGTGTTATTATTAGAAAAATTATTATAAGTTTTAGATTCTTTGAATTAGATAATAACTTTTCATTATAATTAATGAATATTATAGCGTTAATTTCATTCTGACAAATGATGATTTCTATCATTCTATCATCTCTTGTTTCTTCCTATATTATAATTTAAGATTTGATTAATTATATAAATTCTTATATAATTAATGATACAAAGTATCAGTACAAAATAGAAATATTTTATTCATTAAATTCATTCATTGTGATTGATTATTTCGAATTATAAGACATCATCGACTAAATGGCATAGCTGATGATTTAAATCGATTTGATCGAGAAAAAAAGTTAATTATTTAAGAGAGAACTCTTCGAGATTTATAAAGTGATCGATACGTGAAAAAAGAGGCAAAACATTGAAAGCATGTTAGTACGCTTCGAATACTAACGAGAATAATTTTCAATGTTGAATCAGTGGATATCCATAACGCAATTTGGATGTTTAGTGTTATGATAAATTGATCTCAGGTAAAAAATTATTATAACGGATAACTAATAAATCTCGCTGTGATTTATTATTCGAATGTAGATATCGACGCTATGGAAATATTTCTCTCACGATTTCTATCAATGGTTCACTTCCTCTAAACATCACCAGTTATATTTATTTCCATAAGTCTCTAAGGTAAGAAATAGAAGAGAATCCTTATTCAAAGATAATTTTCGAGACTTTTTGTTTTAATTATCGAGAAAATAAATCGAATAATTTAGTGTACGTATAATGAAAGTTTAATGAAAGAAACATAAATTGAATTTTTTTGTTCAATTTTTGTCTATTCCATAGGATACACGAAAGATTGAATAATTGAATAATAAAGAACGTAAATGAAACTATTAAAAGTAGACTGAAAATTTCAAAAAATTCAGATTTGCTGTCAGCACGAATTCCAATTTTCCTGTGTTACATTTTTCTATAGATAAATTATTCGAGATGTAGCAACAAATGGAAAACTTATTGAATAACTGTATCTTGGAAAGGTAGGAAAAAATTCCCGACACGTACTGAGGAAATAGAGATGTCTGATGTCCATAAAATATAAGATGGAATAGTTTTCTGATCTATATATTGTTTAAATTGGTCACGAATGTTG
>NW_006263821.1:31809-35905 GCF_000469605.1 Apis dorsata | reverse complement strand
AAAAAAAAAAATCAAATTTAATACAAATAATAAAAATAAATTTAATAAAAATTTAAGAACAAGAAATTTTCGAATAATTTTTTCCAAATCAAGTTAAGAATCATCAAAAATTACTTCAAATTTAATTGAATATGTATTTTGTTACAGATAATTCTATAAAAGATAACAAATCAAAATCGGTACTAAAAAAAATGGAATGAATATCCAAGAAAAAGAAGTCATGTTTGATTAATCAATATTAATTCGAATCGATTAAATAAAAATTCATTTTATTTAATTCAAAGGATTTTTTAAATCAATTTAGAATCTCCGACATAAAAGGCACTAATAAAATCACAATTAATAATATTTTTTAAGAAACAAACGTAACCACCGCATAATTTATCTTAAAATTCGATCAAACTCTATTAAAATTAAGAAAACTTTGAACCGCTATAACTCCGAAGATAATGACTTCCGGTCAACGAATGACCGATCGTTGGAAACGTAGAATCTTGCCCTTTAAAACGCTTTTTGATTCGTCCTGATACGACTTTCCGTTCCCGAGATATCGTCGTACAAAGGAAAGGGTAATTTTTAATCGTTTACTATTTCCGTCCTTGTCGCTTATTCGGACCTCTCATTCGCTCCTTGTCTTACTAACCTATCCCAAATTGCAGACAAGTGTCAGACGGGATTCCTGGGAAAAGGTCGGACGCGGTTCCTAGAAAAACATAGCACGCCTTTCCAGGAAAAAATGTAGGTCATTGGCCGTTCATAATCTTCGCACCCCTTCAAGTGTTATGGAAAACTTTGATTCCTTGTATCTCGGCAACCGATTGAGATATCGGAATGAATCAAAAAAGGATATCAATGGCAAGGATTTCTCTAATGTCTGACAAGGTTTTAATGTCAAAATTTTTAATTTCTTTTTGTGTTTTTTATGTGGAGAAATCGTTTCTTTTTTTTTGTGAGTTTGACCAATGATCTATTAATAATAAATGTTGTTAAAGTATATTCTTATACATATTTTAGAAGAGAAAAACGTAGGAAATAAACTAGTATGATTTATTAAAATGATTTTATAAATTTAATTGCAAATTTTTGAAAAAAAAGTATACAAAATATAATAAAAATGATAAAAATGAAAAAAAAGTACAATAAGAGTAGAGAAAGAAGTAAATAATAAAAACATAGAATAAATCAAAGAATTTTTATGGAACGGCGAGGCAATATGTATAACGTATAATAATTCGTGTAAAAAAATGTAAAATTAAAATGGAAACTTTTATTAAAAATATGAAAGTGAAAGGTTACAATGGAACATACGAAATATTAAAATAGAACTAAATGAAATAAAATAGAACGGAAAGTGGAGAATGAAAATAAAAAGTTTTAACGAAAAACTGGCAATGAATAAATGTGCAAGAATTTGATGGAAGAGCGTGAAATTAATATGTAAAAATTCGGGGAAAAATGGAAAAGTTGAAGTGAGAAATTTTATCGGAAAGGAGAAGGATGACGAATGAAAAATTATAATGAAAATTCTGGACGGTCGGATAGAAAAGATCCGCAGAAAAATTGAGAAATAAAACAAGAGAATTACCATAGAATATATAACAGAGATTAAAATCCGAGATTCTTTTTGAAACAAAAGCTTTTATAACTTTTAAAACTCGTAAAACTTTATTAAAGCGTGTAAATCGGATAAAGATTGGTAAAAAAAGATTCATATTAATATTAATGTCATAAATCAAATTGATTGTTGACCGGTTGCTTTATTTGGAATTAGAATGTTTTATCACTGGACACGGATTCTGCTACATGCAATTGTGTGTATATAATTAAAAAACCACTTCCTGATGATAAAAAATTTTATTGTTACTGCACGTTAGACACGACTAAAATGTCAAGAAATAAGAAGAATCGATAATATCTTGTAATATAATACGTTTACGATGAAGATGCAATTATTATAAAATTACTATTATAAAAACATTCGATCAGAGCGGTGGTAAAAGTTATTAAAAATACTACTATTATTGAGATATAGTTATATGGGATGTGAATTATAAAAAAAATCAAATTGTTCAGAATAATCGATATACGTATGTACCGATATAACGAAATTTTCGATAATTCGATTACATAATTGGAGAATCTGATTGTTCGAATAATAAAACGCTCGCGTTTACTCATGATTACTCTCTATTTAAAAATGAATAATTACAAGAAATATATATTAAATAATATAAAAAAAATGACTTAAATTTTTTTAACACGTTGAGCTGCATCGAATTATATTTTATTTGTTTTTCGAACCACTCTCTTCGTTTATTGCATCTCTCGAAAAAAAATTTAAAATATCTAACTCTCGTATAGTGTTAACGACTTAACGATCAAAAAATAAAGATAAGATTTATAAAAATCGTAATAGACATAAATGATTTCCTGCTGCGGACTTTGAGTACAAGTATTCTTAAGTACACAAAACTTCGTCCCTGACAGATTAAGCAAACACGATTCGAAACAATAAACAGCGCTAAACGATGCCAACTTACACAAATTTGTATGTTAATGTTGCATGAATGCATCGATGCATCGTCAAACTGACGGGATTCATCAATAATACATAAATTCCAAGCGAATTCGAGGAAAGATCATTAAAAAATAGAAAAAAAAAAAGAAAAAAGTACGAAATCAACAAAAATGAAAAATTATCGTTTAAAAATCGAAGAAATTCAAAATAAAAATTTATGCAAGGGAAAATATAAATATATTTAAGGAAGAAATTTCGGAATATTGCGTAATGGCGGAGATCAAAGCGGAAGATCGGTGAAACGTAAGTGCTTAATGATCTAGCAGGAGCAATAAACTGGCGTCATTTGATGGCTGGTACGCTTGAACGAAGCTAGGAAAATAACTGCCATTTTTCACGAAACAGCCGTCACAATTAGCGAGTGTGGCATCTTGTAGCAATTGATATCGAGCCACGGAGCGAGTTGGCAGCTTCCGTTGTCGCGAATTACACATTTCTAGGTCGTTTTATCTGCACACGCCCACGAGCAAATAATCAAATACGATTTAAAAAGTTATTTCAAAAATTTTATGATTTATTTATTCGTTAAATAATTAATCCGATTGATGAAAGTTAACTTTGTTAATTAGGAATCGATAAAAAAGAAGGAGGCGAAGAAAATATTTAGTTGTGAAATCGATCTGTTGGCAGTGTTAGCTTTTCCTTGTTTCGTGATAAACGGCGTTCCGGATTATTATTGGACGAGACTTATTTCGGGAAAGAAATGGTATTTTCGTGGGATTATTTCGTGGAAATTTGTAATATAATATCGGGGAAATCTGTGCGACGTACAATTTACGCGGATTTTCTAGTTTTCCATCAGTCTTCATTGTTTATTTATATAATTCATATAATTAACTTGTTTTCCGAATTTTCAGAATTCCTTGTCAAAATATCTACTACTATGTTGAAAAAAAAATTAATTTGTACAATTGTGAAGGAATTAATATTTCTTTATTAATTTTCTCTTCAATTTATTAATGATAACGTACAGAAATATCCATATATATTTCAAAATTAGTTTCAACGGATATTAATATATAACAAGAATATTTTAGAAAAGTCAAGGAACTCTACGTACATATTATTATCATACCATCGGCCAAGAATCTAGAATTTTCTAAATATTTATTATACGTCAAACAACCCATGTATCATCCAATTCAAGGATGATAGGAAATCTTTAAGACTTTCTATAGTTGAATTTTGTTCCTATTAATATCCTGTCCTTCGCGTGAAAAATTTAATATATCCCCAGCGAAAGTGATCACATTCGTCGGCAATCACGTTTCTGGCATATAATGTCACATCGCCAGTATATAACGTTCGCACATATATTACGATAACCGGGCCGATGCGTGGGCAACCTTTCAACTTAGCAATGATTTACCTACTTTATCACCTTATTTCTTGTGTATTTTACCACTGCGTTTCAAGAACAATGTATAATATCCCTCTATATTTTCTTAATATTTACGAGTAAAAATAGTTTAGTAAATTTGCAATTTCTTTTTCTCTACGTAAACGGAAATTCTCTCG
>NW_006263821.1:23807-31657 GCF_000469605.1 Apis dorsata | reverse complement strand
AAAAAAAAAAAAAAGAATTATTTAAAAAAATATATATTAATCGTATTAAAATTTGCTGTAGTTTTTCAAAAGATGTACAAGATCAGAAAATTATATCAAAATATACGAATAAATTTAAATAAAACGGGATAGAAATTTATTTATTAATTATCAAATTAATTCTTCTGAGATACTTTTTTATAATTCTTTTTCTTATAATTCTCTATTATCATCATCATCTTATGAAAATTTTTCTTATATTTTCTTAACCTTATTTTTTCTTAATTCAATAAGGTTCGCCATGCGTTCAAATTGGTATTATTACGAGCATATCGCACGAGTACGTGAAAATCTAAAATTGATCCGATTGAAAGGCGAGATACGGGCAATAAACGCGTTAACCATCAAATCCTTGGAAACACTTGATCTATCCGTCGTCGTTCCACTTTCTCGTGAATGGCCCGGACCGGAAATCGTTGGAAACGGTTCATCGGTTCATCCAGATCGATCCCAACCTCATAAACGGACCACTCGAATTAAATTTCGCGTGGCAATGTTTATTGATAGCACTCAGCTGTTTTTGTTTTGGCATGAACCGCCAACACACGCGTCATCGCGTTATTGTTATTTTGAGCGGGTAGTCGAAGGTTTTACATCGGGGGCCTGCATTCGACGGGCCGAATACTCGTAGATGACACCGGTTGAAACGCGACATTGTACTTTGGTAATCTTGTCGGTGTATTTTGTACATCAAAATGTGACAAAAATGAACGTACAGCATTGTTTGGAAGCATTGTTAAATAATAAAACGAAATGTAAAATGAGCGTTATTAGTGTGATTAGATAATATTTATATGTAGTTGTTATCACAAGTTCATTTTGATTTTGTTTCAGTGTATCGACGAACGATTTAATAATAAATTTCTTCTAAAAATCTGATAATTCTTTTTCTATTTGATTATTGATATATTCTTCGTATTTATGAATACGATATATCTATGGTCACGGACGTGAATTCAGCAAGTTATGTACAATGGAATTATTTTTAGAGGGCGATCAATTGAAAGAGATGGAATCAATGGAATAAAATTTTAAAATTTAAAATAAAAAAGATTTATATTTTTAATTAACCATTTGTGTCTATTAACCAAAAATATAGTAGAAATGAACAATGGGGGAAAAATTTTCAAATTAGCGTAATTGGTATCTTAATTTCTATTGTATTATTAAAATTTGGTTAAAAAAGAGAATATATTGAAAATTATTTTTCACCTTTTTTTCGAGTTAAATATTTTGAAAATTATACAAGTATATTTTTCATTTTTCACAACGCGAAAATCATCTATATATTTTATAATTAGATTCGTATATTTTGTAATAATCAGTTTCTATATTTATCATATTATTTTTATATAAAATTTCATTGTACTAATAAAATTATTTTTATTTTTCAGACTATAATAACGATGAGAAAAACCAATTATACGGTTGGATTAAAAAATAATAATAATAAAAAAGAAAAAGAAAATAAATCAAAAAAGAGAGACAAGAAATGGAAGTTAATTGCCTGCGGCTTTCATTTTTCATGTAAAAAGAGGATATCTTGAAAGTCATATATAGTTCAGAGTATATGGGTCATGCAAAAATAAATAAATGAATAAAAGAAAAAAAATTTTTCAAAAACCGAAAAATGGAAATTAGTTTTCTGAAGTTTTCATATTTTATTGTTAAATTTAAAAAAAAAAAACATTTTGAAAATTTTATATATGGTAATTTAGTTTTATAGTGGTAATTTCATTCAAAAATCAAGAATTTTATATATAAATTTTCCAGGTTAAATCTATGTTTGAAAAATCATGTATACATATTTGTGTATACATACGATAATTGCTCAAAGTCATTATTTGATATCTAAATACAAATCTGTGGACTTTCTTTGATTAAGATACATTAATACGATATTTATCTTATAGATAAGTAACGAGGTTATCTACATACCAAACATTTAGTTATTATACACATATATATCATAATTATCATCATTGAAATCAATTTTTTTTTTTAAATCAATCAAAATATAGAAATAATAATTTATATTGTATTGTTATTATTATTATATAACATTTATAATATTTATAAATTGCAAATTTGAAATTATAAAAAATTTGCAATTTCTTTTTATCAAATATATTTAAACCTAATTATCTTCAAAAAGTCTCAATAACAAGAGATTAAGATCATTAAAATCTTCGCATCAATTGTTGGTTTAATTTGTCTTCAAAACAGATCATTAATAAGAACCAACTTTATTTCGAAAATAAATTTTTCTTTATAAAGTTAAAGAAATACATCCAATAATAAAGAATTAAGGAATTAAATAGCTAATAAAAAAGCTCAAGCCAATTGAAAATAACTCGAGAAATTCGATAAAAATAAAAGATAATAAATAATATTTAAAGAATACTTAAGGTTTTCATTAAGAAAATCATTTATATTTTAATTAATTATAAAAAGAATTCGAACGTTCATCTACATATTTTTCTTGGTTTTACGAAAGAATGCCACACCAATACCAAAAGTATTTGCAATTTCTAAAATACTGCAGCGAAAAGGTTAAAGGATCGTAAGAAATTCAAAGGAATCGTTAAAACGAAGAAATATAAGGAATCTAAAGAAACCCAATGAATTGAAAATGTTCGAGAAATTCAAAGAAAGTGAAATAATTTAAATATAATCCAAAAAATCCAAGAAAGCGTAGATTTAAAATTCAAAGGAGCAGTTTATATAAAAAAAAAAAACAATCTTTATCAATTATTTTTACGAAAAGAAGAACAGAAAATATTTCTTGAGTAAATTAATAAATTTTCTTATAATATTATCGTAAATTTTATTCATAATCACATAAAAGATATATATATAAAAGAACTATATCTGATCAAATCGTGAAGTTACGATAAATCCTTTAATTATCTATCAGATTAGCAAATTCGAAAAGAAAAAAAAAAAAAATTTAACTCAAACCATTGAAAACGTGTTTGTTATTCGAACAATGGTTTAGCAGAAAAGCGATCGTTTCGCTAACAATTATTCCGTAATGGCGTGTGAATGCATGACTCACATGTACGAATACATACAGGGTGTCCGAATAAAAATAAAACGTAAATGTAAATTGTTAAAAAAATTATATGAAAAAAAAGTCCCTGATAAGAAGTGAATGATTTTAAAAAGATCATATATCATTTTTTAAACGGAATCATACAATTTTAAATATATCTTTTTCTCTGCAAAATAAATAGTATAACTTAAATTTTATCAGAGTTATTGTACGAAGAACAAGGATAAACAGAATATTTTCACTTGCTCCTTGTCTCGCATGTGATAAATTTTCTTTCAAACTTCAAGTTACAATATTTTTTAAGCTAATGATTCTTTTAACGTAAATAGGAACTTTATCGAAACGGAACAATTACTGCGTTAAAACAATATTATTCTTTTAAAAAAAAAAAACATACGTTATCTTTTTACGTGATCTAATTATCTGGAAAAAAATTAATTACATCAGATTGTGTCTCCATTTATTATTACTTATTCGAACCATTTTTCCATACAGTTTTTCAATAATTTGCATGTTTCGTTTAAACCAGGCACTTTGTATATCTGTTTCCACGTGTTTTGTATAATTGTCCGATGATTGTCGAGTTCTTATTCGTATCGTTAAATCACTCGGTTTGCTCGCTTTTTTCCTCCAATTCATTATTAGTCCACGTACGAATTATTCGAGAATGAATAAATTTATAATTGTCACGAGTGTATCGCGATTATTTGCAAACTAACTTCCTTGATTATGAATCACGAAATAGAATCGATTAAAATTCTTTTGCGTTTGCAAGTTTCCTGTTTTCGAAGAAATAAATTTACTTACTAGATTTAGGACTTCTCACGCGTAATACGGATTACATAATCGAAATTGCCTCAACCTTGCACGGTGCATCATTCTTGACCGCGTCTTAGAATGCAAATCTAAGTGTTTCTTCTATCCGAGAACGTACTCGGATAAAGAGGAACGAAACGAGATATTATATCATCCGTATTAATGTTGAATGTAATCTACGGTTATTCCAGTAATACACGCTCGTTTAATTCAATGCGAGCAAAATTCTAAACATTCTTTGTACAGTCGTTGGAAATTATAATGAAATATTTTCCTATTAAAAGAACGTTTAACTCCTTAAATGTCGTGGTCAAATAATCGTTTAGTGAAATCAATTTATATAGTGAAAATTTTTATATATTATTTTATTTAATATATACGTCAAAATAATATCATATCGCGTAATAAGATTACAAAGTTGATATAATAAATTATATAACGTGCAAAGGAATACGAGAATTTCGAAATTTCGAGACTCTGGTGATGATATTGTTAGAATAATTAAAGATGCGCATAATTTGTTTTTCCTTCTCTACTCTTTTTTCTTTCTTTTTTTTTTTTTAACCTCTCTCACTCCGTTTCTTTTCATCCATTGGAAAAAACTGAAATATAGGTATGAGGTATAAAATAAAGAAAAAAAATGAAACGGTGATTGATCGTTATATCGATAGAAAAAGAAAGAGAAACGCCACTGAAATCGATGAAACACTTTCAAAGAAGTAATCTTCATCGTCGCTGAATAAAGCGAAGAATATTATATATCGTTTTATTTATTCCATTTATGGGATAGCGTGAAATAAACCAACTACAAAGGGAAGGAAAGCGTCGGGTCGGTTTAGTCGAGCTTAGTGTAAGCTGCCTTCGCGATCTTCCTTTAAATACAACGTGCACAGTAATTTCTCGAGTTGAAAAGAACATAATGTCGTGACAACTTTCCGTGATAAATCGGCCATCTTTCTTCCGAGAGAATGAAAATTTTCAAAATTTCTAATTAACTTTTATCTTATAACAAGATGATTTTCCAAATTCTCATAGAATAAAACGATTCCTTAACGATTTATTAATTTTCATGGAGCTTGAGAAGTTTGAATAAAAACCTCTTCACAAATAAAAATACAATATATTCTTTAATCATTTACTTTTGACCGCCTATTTGATTCAAACGTAAATATTCGATATCAAAATACGTTATTTGGTGAAAATGTTAATAGATACTTTTTTTTTTCCACAGTGAAAGGATTAAGGAATGGTCGCAAATTTAACGAGAGGAATCGGAACGAGATATATCGAGCGGCGCAATACGGGTTGCAAAAGAAATATAGAACAGGTGTGCTGAGATAAATGGCTAGGAACGCTCATTCCAACTGTCACGCGAAACAGTATCGTGTGATACGATCTTATTTGTTAAACAGAATTTCTTTGGGCGGCGCTTTTACACGGTAAACAGAACCGTTTTGTCGGTTCTTGATACTGAAACCAATGTCACCATTCCTCATCGTTAAGATCACATCGACCGACAGTGCCATTTTTAGAATCGTCTGGCGGCATTTCGTGATATTATTATATATAAGTGGGGAGTACGAGATTGGCAAACAGTGTAGCCAGACAACAATAACAATATAGCATCATATAAAATGTTATGGTGTAAAATGTATAGAAATATTAAATCTGCCTGTTAAATATAAAAATATTAATGGTGATGATTATTAATGAGGAAGAAATAATGAAAAAACGAAACTTGAACGTGTTAAGTTAATAATTTGGAATGAAATTTGGAATGATGAGATAATGGGATCAAAAATTGTTGCAAGTTGCACTACGATTATTAAATATAATATTAAATTAATATAATACTAATAATTTCTGATGTTTGATTCAATAGCAATTATTTTATTCGACTAACTTCTCCATTAAATTTGTGAATCCGAGGAATGAAATAGAGTTTAATTGATAAAATGAAATTGAAGTTCGATTATTATTCGTATCGATTAAAGTTCAAGAATGAAGAGTAGAATCGGTCTACGTAAACTTTTGTTGAATAGAAGATGGAAAATAATTTAAATTCTTGCATTCCTCGAAGTCGTTGAATAATTAGCAAATCTCGGTATTGAAGATCGAAGTAATCACTTTTACGGTTTATAAAGTTGAAAATTTTACTTTGCTTAGTAAAACCAATTTGAAATTACACAACGATGTATCCTAATTTAAAAGTAAAACTTTGGAGTAGTTTCGTTTCGTCAATTACACGCTTTGAATCGATTCGTTAACCGAATAGGTGTTAGATATTCCAACCATTTGCTCGATATCAACTTCAACATCGTGTCCATCGTTTGGCTATTGGATAAACTTTAATCCAAATTCACCGATGCAAATTAACCTTTTTCCAATCATTTTTCCATACTTTTTCAAAAGGATTTATCTGGTGAATTAATTATAAAATATATTCCAAAGGATAAATATAAAATATTCCAAAGGAAAAAAATAGTCGAAAACGAACGAATCAAAGATAGATATTATTAATCAAAATATTTTTACCTTCACTTCCTCTTGAAATAATAGACTAAATACACAAATTCAATCTCCTCGAGTTCTTCGGTGTTTTGACGAGAGGAGATCAACCGAATAATGAACAGACAAACCGAAATCCTTTTCCACGAAATCAGTCGTCAGTATTTACAAAGTTTCAAATGTAAATATAAATAGCGTATTCAGAGTTTCGATGTCTCCAACTATTTCATTGTTCTTGTTATATATCTCGAAAAATTTAAGAAAAATTCATGAAAGGATGGAAATACGCTAAAGTATGAATGAGAAATTTCTTTAAAAAGCGAATATTTCTCTCTAAACTTACACTGGAATTCTCCAATTAAAAATTTCGTTTTTTTATTTGAAATTGTCAAATATAAAAGAAGAATATCGAAATCGAACGAACGTGAAGATTAAATTAATGGATTCGAAAAAAGAAAAATCGACAAATTATGATTTCGTATTATCATTTTCTCTTCTATTACTGTTAATTAATACTTTACTACATATTAATGTTTCTATAAAATCAATTGAATGCTTACGGATCGTATTACACGCTTCAATTTAAATTGCTCACAAAAGCTCGAATAGCATTTCATACTTGTGCCGGAATATAAATTAAAATGTCAAAGGACACTTCGCTGTAATGCATTCGAATAAAAAAAAAAAAAAAAGAAAGAAAAAAAAAAGGAAAAAAATAGATATCACTTTCAGCGTCATTAGCAAAGCTTTGAACGTACATATGAAGTATGGAGAAAACTCGTTAAATTGGAAGAGAGATAATCGAGAACTAATTGCATCTCAAAACCTATCGACGCTGCTATCTCTTTCCCTCCAAAACATCAGGCAAAAATACTTCATTCAATTTAAGTTTGAACAGAAATTGAACATTGATCGAATTTTCTGCCGATATCCATTATTTTGCTTAGATATTTCTTTTAATTCTATTAATATATCGTATAATTTTAATTGAATCGATTTACATTTCGAAATCGGGGCCTCTTCGTTATTTAATCATTTAGATTATTTGACATAATGATAGAAACTTGATATTTCGCTCAAATTATGATTGACACTTATGGGAAGGGTGGAGCTTAATAGCGAAACTAAAATTGAAGTTTGATCATTATTTGCATTATTTTCAATTTTATCTTTTTACAACACTTCTTTTATTCAATAATTTATCTGTTACATCAAGTATATCCTATTATACTTTTCGTATTTCGTTTTTTTCCTCACATTTTCATTAACTTTTTTCCTTTTATCGTTAGAAAAAAAACGTGTAAATTTCTTTCGAATATTTTTGCATACTATTGTATATTTTACCATTTATAGAGAAAAGCAAATAGAATGAAACGTTTCAGCTCGAGGTACGCACAAAAATCACAACAAGTTTAGTTTTTTCCATTATCTT
>NW_006263821.1:20007-23665 GCF_000469605.1 Apis dorsata | reverse complement strand
TTTTTTTTTTTTCCAATTATTCTCATCGATATTCCATAAATCTACTATTGAAATTAATAATAAATTTCCCTAATTTGTAGATACTTTCCAATGGGGAAAAACAAATTAAGCCACTCAGATTCAAATACCGATTTCGATCGATCGAAATTCGTCTTCGTGAAATCGGTGAGTAAATCGTTGACCAAAAAGCAGATTCGACTGGAAAACCGATTCAATGGTTCAGATTCATCGTGTTCCCGCAGAAACTTGTCTTTACTTACTCCATTTCTAAAACCGGTCGAATTCCACGTGAGCGAATAAATTACTCACCGGAACTCGATCACGTCTCTCACGGAAATCTTCTCTAAAACAGCCCCATTTCCCTAATCGTCGTCTATCGATCGGCCGACCTGCATTTCTTAACGAGATAATTAAATCATGTAAATGGTCTCAATGGAACGTTCTCAAATTTTCAAAGGATTGATCGTTATGGGAATCAGAATGTTGTGATTTTTGTATTCGTTGCTCATTTGCTGCAACAATGATATAATTAAAAATTTGCAGTTACTGATAATCCAAAAAAAGACGTTGTTTTCTATCGATAGAATTTTTGAATTGTACATTTTTTAATATTCGTAATGCAAAGTTTTTATTGCAATTGTATATATGGCGATTCGGAACATTTAAAATCATCTTCCTTAAAGTTGTAATTTTCGAGTTATGTAAACTTTTGAAACTTGAATATGCAGAACAGTAGGTTAGAGATGATACACAAGTTGAAAGCAAATAAAGCAAAATCTTAGAATTTAAACAATCTCATCATAATTTGAAAATATGAGAATAATAAAACGAGGAGAATATACTCGGAATAGAAACAAAGAAATTCACGTTACCGATGTTTCAAAAATTATTTTCAATAATTCTCTTTTGAATCAAGTGCAAGTATAAAAGATAAATTGCTAAATTTCATATACTCGAAATATATTTAATTCCAAATTCCAATAATAGATTTTAAGGAAGCAAAATAATAATAGGATTTATATATATATTTAAATTTTTAATATTCCTATTTAAACGATACGATATTAAGATCTGATCGAATATTCTAAATGAAGAAATAACGTTAATGTTATAAAGATTCTTTGGGCTCGAACCCAAACAATCACCATTGTGATCCTAGTAATGAATATAAGTAATACACAAGCAATACGATATTATTCAAATTCACAACGAATTATAATTACGAGTTCCAATTATATCGTGGAGATATTAATAATATGTACATATACGTATAATACAAAAATCCAAAAGTCCTCTACGTCCTAATTATCATTCTCGACAAGAATTTTAAACATAATAAATCAAACGTGTAAATTTATCTTCGATCGATATACCAAAATTCTATCGAATTCGTGCACTTATCGCTCAATAACACAAATTAAAATTTCAAAAAGCTTTTGAATTATTAGAAAGATATATGGAAAAAAATTTTTTATAGAATCTTGTAAATGTATTTTAATATACACCAGCTTCGAATATATTATATACGCAAATTTTCAAAATTTTCTTTTTACAAATTTTGATACTTCAGCGTAGAATAGTCTAACGTAGATTGAAATTTTAAAAAAAATTTGAATTTTCGACATATATTCATTTGGTTGAAGAAAGATCGTTTGAATAGAATGTTCGTAACTTACCAATTAACTTTTCCAATTCACCTTCCAATTCATATAATTATAACACGCACTTGAATGTCGCTTTCACAAAGAGAAAACTTCACTGTTAACGAAATTTTTAAAATATTACGAGCAGGCAGCTTTTCAAAATATCATACAGTTAACAACGTCACGAGAAGTAAGTTGCAGCAAATTACATACTTCGTAGGATGCGTTGCGTTAATATATCTAAAGAAAGTGCGGAAACTCTACGTTTCCAAGCCAATACAAAAAAACCACGCTGTAACGGTATTACACACTTTTAACCTTTTCTAATATTCACAAACATACGAAATTACTCTTGTATATAATAATAGTACGTTACAACGATATGCTTCGTAAAAAATAGAACGATGACCGATAACATGAAACGGTGTAGAAATGCATCCATTCTCACCACCACGTTTCTCGCACAAATACGAGCGTCGATTATTGATATTTATCATGGGAACGACAATGGGGAACGAGAAGGAAAATAGCAGGATCGAAGAAGAAGGTTTTCACGTGAATCTCTTACTTTCAAAATCAATTCCTGTGGGGGGAAAAAGAACACTGGTGCAAGAAGAAGAAGAATCCACTATCCACTCGCATTTGACACGCGTCGCGTGGCTCACCAAGTATCATCCCTCGCGAACACCGCGTTCCAACAACACTCGTTTCATTTCACGACACACGTTCACCCTACTTGCTTATCCCTCGAGCCGGACACCTGTTCCTCTTTCCCTCCTTCCACGCGACTCGCCAACGGCATGGGTGAGATCAGCCCCTCCTCTCTTCGATCTCGTTCCAATCCTCGACGTCGAATCAAAGAAATCGACGCATTCGGTGTGCTTGCACTCGTGTGCTGTTATTCGACTCCGGGTTGTTCGCAAGGGAGGGGGTAGTGTTTTTTTTCTTTTTCGAGGTTAGGAGGTCGGATGGATGGAGTTGGAATGGAAAGGGTCGTGCACGAAGGAGACGTTGACTCGAGTGAAAAAGAGACGCGACGAAAACGAAAAGGCGCACGTTTAACGAGCGTGCTCGTGATGGCGTGGCGGATCGGCCGCGACTGAATCGAGCCGACTCGGAACACGTCGGGCTTGAATGAGCGTGGCTGAGCGACGGAGATGGCCGAAGTGGGTCAGAGAGAGACGGCCAGTGCAGCGCTGGGGGTTGGAGTGGGCTGGCTGAGTGGGGCTAGGGTAGTCGGATAGAGAGGGAGATATTGTCGAAGAGTGGAGCGAGAAGTTTCGAATAATAATTATTAAATATTTTTAGGTGAAAATTTCTTCGTTCCCCGGGATATTATTCTTTGCGAACCAATGATTTTTCTTGCGAATCTTAAAACGCGTATTCGACGCACAAAGGAAAGGAAATGATTCCTTATGAAAATAGAAGGACTGGATTCGTTGTGTACGCAATTAAAGTTCTGTTTTACGTATTACGCTAGGTGCAGATTCGAGGTAATTTAATTGAGGAAAGAGTTTTTTGTACTGGGTGAATATTAAAGAAAATTTTCAAAGATTCATAAATACTTTGATTTTCCAGAATGGATAATTTATCTATCAGCGAGGGAAGGCGTACATTGAGATTTACATATTAATTTGAAATCAAATTTTGGTGAACGTAATAAATTTTAAATGTCATTTTTCTTTGAAAATGATTCGATATAAATTTTTCATAAAGGATTAATTTTCGGATAATTCGTCTCTAAACTTCGTTTCTAAAAATTTTCCCAATATTGCTTTCCTTGATTTTTTTTAAATTAATAATAGATTAAAATATTAAACAAAAATACGAAATATTATGATTTTTTACAAATTTCCAAAGTTCTATAACGCGTCTTATGAGAAATAAATTCGTCAAAATATAAAAATAAAACTTTGAAAAAAAATAAAGAGAGATAATAACCCTACAAAGAATCGAAAACGACAATATACCGTATTATGACAAAAATGGAAAAGGAATTTCATCTTGTAATCTGA
>NW_006263821.1:15068-19813 GCF_000469605.1 Apis dorsata | reverse complement strand
AAAAAAAAAAAAAAAAAAAAAAGGAAAGAAAGAATAAAAATATCAAGGCAAAGAACATAAGGAACCAAAGGAAGGAATAGTTAAAGGATACGTTAAAGGAAGAAACAGGCAAAGAAAGGGAAAATTTTAATAAGAACGAAAGGAAGGAAAGGAAGGAAGTTATTTTAACCGAGCATAGGACCACTATGCTTTCATGAAGCTAAACGAGAAAAGAAGGAAATTGTAAGGATTCGGATATGGTAATAATATAAAGAAAGTAGAAGAAAAGGGATATGACGTACAAAAGAAAAGCATTCGAGAAAACGTCACCGAGTAAGAAAATCTCTTGGAAAACCCAAAAAACTTATTTTGTAATCGTAAAAATTTAAACGTTACAAACGTCCAATAATGACGATTTAAAAATGGAAAGAAATAACTTTTACAACTACTTCGCCATTTTAATTTTTCTACGATTCCTAAAAAAGAAAGAAAATTAGATACAAAAGCAATGGATAAGTAATGATTCGTTATTTCCTTTTTTTTTTTTTTTCGTGAGAAATTTTCCAATCGATTAGTCATTATTAGGAACTAATAACTAAAGGCATTTGACATTTTTACTCATTCCAGGAAAAGATTATCAAGATTCCTATAATAGATGTACTTGTAACGACACTCGATCCCCCACGTGCATTATGTTCGGTTCGTGAAAGGCCACAAACACCACGTGCACAGCATGGAAACCGACACAGACAAGTTTTTCAAACGACTCGCTCCTATTATATATACCCCGATGGAGAATTACACGCCGCCATGCGGCCACGGTCTCTTCGTGAATCCTCCTATTTGCACCAGTTTGCATAGAAATGAATGCGAGCCACGTTCTCGTTTCTTCCTTTCTTCCTTTCTTCCTTCTTTTCTTCCTTCGTTATTTTTCTTTTTTTTTAACTTTTTTTTAACTTTAGACATCCACGTGTTAAATATTCTTTGCGTAAATTTGCAAGTTTGGTTGGATTATTTGGATTGCGAAGCATAAAATGATAATACGGTTGGAAAATGAGAAAGACCAGTCAGATTGTTCGGTGTTATTCTAATTTTTGAACGTTATATTGTATTAGGAATAATAATTGGTTTGTGCATAAAGAGTTTGATTTTCGCGATGAATGAATTTTCTTTTATCGAAGATATTCAATGAAAATACGTATTTATTAGAATGACTTTTATTTTCGTTTGAAATTAATACTTTGATGCATGACTTAGAAATTATTGTACATTTGCAACATATAAATATAAATTTGTATATATAGTAATATTACTATTATAATTTGATATTGTGGAATGAAAATTGGTTTGCTTTTTAGATCCAATATTAATAAGAGATCAAATTGAGAGTCAAAGAAAAATATCCTCGACTTTAATTGTAATTCAATTTCAATTTTAGACAAAATATTTATTTTTCGTTAGTATATATATACGAGAAATAATATGTAATAAATTTTCAGATAGAAACCATTAGAAATGTTTTATTTTACATTTCGCAATTGTAAAGAACTTGTACATCAAAATCAAATAAAAGAAATAAACTATATTTATGAATGCAACAGAAAACAAATTGTAACGAGCAAATATTTCAAAATATATTTAAGTAGTACATTTTAAAATATAAATATAAATATTTTCAATGAATTGTAATGCATTCAATCAGCATTTTCACCGAGAAGAAATATATCGGTGATCAAGAAGTAATATAACATTTTTATGTTTATTAAAATAAAATGCATAGTGGAAAAAGCTGCCGGGTGAACGGTTATTTTATAAATTGAAAAAACACAGGATATTGTGTTTAAAAAATATAAAACATGGACGTAGACAACACACGGAGCGGAATTTTATTGTTGGTCAGTAATAAATTCAATTCTATATATCAGAAATTGCAACTTATATTTGGTTTGGTCGAATTAAATATAACATTTTTATTTTCCTATGATTTCGAGCAAACAGAAATGTAAAATTTTCAAAATATTAACAACGTACTCTTCAAAATACCAAAATATCAAAGTTATTAAATTGTGTAATAAATTTGTTTGCAAAAATATCTATTAAATATTCACAAATTTATATATAATCAGTAATGTATATATCCATTTTTCTTTTTTTTTCTATTAAAGAAATTTTTAAAAATATACAATCAAATATAAAAATCAAATGGATTATTAAACTGCTTCTTTTATACATACACTAATGATACTTTCGATCGATCCAATTAAATCCACTATATTTTTTAATTACGATCAATACGATCGATTCATTTCGAAATCGTGTTAAACGAACTCTCGATCAAATACGAAATGTCGATAAAAGTAACAATAACGATGGAAATATGGATTGTCACAATTTTTTTATCGAAATGGTGTCATAAAAAGATTCACCGTATAAAACTAGTTTATCTGGCAAAAATCGATAGCGAGGCACTCCTTTTCAATCCACCAAACGAGCTTTAAAGTCATTAAACGCGAATAATTAATCTAACACAATCAAATTACACGATACGCGCGTGTTAATCCATCCAAACAGCTCGATTAACATCCCGCAACAAAAATCTTAGGAGGGAGTGAACGTTAACGATCGCGGCAAATTATCAGGGACAACCCTCGATTAAGCGTCAACGTCTACAAATAGCTGGCGTATCTGTAGATTGTAATTAAGTTTCGCGTAATTACATTCGCCTACGTGGGGATGCGTGAATCCCGAACGCGATACAATTGGCCATACCTGTAAAACCGATTCCCATTTGACAAGGGTCGAAATTAACAAGGCAGCCGGGCGATCTTCTTCGCCGATAAACGGCCGATCGAAACGGTCACGACCAATTGATAATGGCATCGTCACGTGCCGCATTCGGCCGAGGATCAATAAAATGGCCTCGCTGTGTCGCGTATGCGAAACACAATCCTGACTGTTGGAATCTGGTTCGAATATGGATGTTGGAGAATCGAGCGTGGGACAGAAAATGGAACGTTGGCCATTGTCAACGTCGCTTCGCCATGGAGGTTTATTCGTTTCCATAATATGATAAAAGATCGATTATTAATTATCCGAATTATAATACGATCGATTACTCCAACACGAGATTATATATTTAGATTAGTATATTTGAAAATGAATTTACGTTATTTTGTTTGAGAAATGAGAATTTCTCTTATGAGTATTACGAAAATTAGTGATGAATAGGTCGTATAGTTCATTATGTTTTGTAAAAAATAAGGATTTTACGAAAAATTAGTTGGAATGTTTTATTTGAAGGAATAATTTTAATATTTGTAATTTTTAGGTTATAAAATCGTAAGATTAGTCCTATATTTCTGTCTATATCCTATTATATTAAATTCTCTGAATGTTATATAGGTGAATGTCCAACTTCTGCTGACTCTGTATGACCCTTAAGAGAACCTAGATTTGATATCAGATTCGAGATGGAAACGAATCGGGGACAATGCAAGTGGACAGTATTCTGGTTAGTCGATATAACTGTTACTATAGTGCCAAATATCAAATATACAATTTCGATACATTTTCGAATAGAAACAAAGGTTAATTAAATTGTTGGAAATAACTTTTGAAAGAAATGCAATAATAAACAATTAGTGACAAAGTCTGGCTAGAGATGTTTAGTAATATTATTCTGAGGTTATCTGATATTTTTCTAAGATGACGTTAATTTCATAGTGTTCTCTAATATTTAACGTAAGTAAAGAGAGGAAAACTTGGAAGAAACTTAAGAGGAGTAAAATCTATGAGAAGAGATGATTAATCTTATGCTTATAATGTCGTTTACATCCATTTTTAATTATATAATTAATGATTATCTAATGACAACAAGAAATCTTTTGATTTAAAACTACAAAGTTTTTATATGCGATATTTTAATATAATTGCAGAGAGATATGTAAATAAATATAAAAAATTCATTAATTAAATCTTTTATTTGTATTTTTTTTTTCTAACATTGTATTTGATACAAGGCTGATGAATTTCTAATAGCTGTTATTAGAACTGTTAGGAAACAACTTGTTTTGCTAATATGTTAATTCATATATTTCTCTTTTCTTATCATTAACTTGATAATGATAAATTTCTATCATTTGTTCGATACTATGTCAATTATTATCGAAATTAATAATGCAAGTTCTCGATTAACTCATTCTCTATCTCATAGATTATGCATCTCAATTTTATGATAAGTTGTTAATCAAATATAAATAACTTGAAATATAATTTATTTATTCCTACAATTTTTTCCTATAAATATTTAAATATTTCGAGATGATAAAAGTATTCATTGTACGTGTAAATTTATACATTCTGTTATTCGTTTATCGGTTGATAAAATATCATTTACTGTATTTCCTTGCACTAATTAAATCCATTTATATTTTTTATAAATAAAACGATTCGCAGAATAACATTTACAACTTAAATTTTACTAAATTTCACAGATAAATTTTCATTATTCTCAAAATAACTTTACAACTTATTTTTATATTGAGTTTGTATAAACTATAGTTCGTATATATTATTTTAGATCACTATTTTAGGTAACAGTGTATTGTATGCATTTTTTGATACAAACTTGCGGAATACATAAAAACACAAAAAAAAGTTGTGTACAATTTTAGAATTATCGAGAGAATTATGATCGCAATTGGATCGTGAAACAATTTCAATCGAGTTATTAAAATCATAGAGACAATCGTGTAATCGTAACGAAC
>NW_006263821.1:0-14819 GCF_000469605.1 Apis dorsata | reverse complement strand
AAAAAAAAAAAAAAAAATGCTGCAAACCGCTCGTGAATATTCATATGTTCGTGAGAACGGAGAATGACAATTTATAGACTAGCGGCACCAGTGTACTTCCGCTTTCAACGAAGAAAAAATCAATAATTCGAATATTTCGCGTCGCGAAACGACGAAATTCGTTTGGATTAAGTTTTGAGATTGGAGAAATGAAATTGAGTATACCTCTCGTATATCCCTTGAAATTTGGAAATTCAAATATCCATTACTAGTAATAACGAAAAAATTTTCAGTTTTTGATGTAGAAAGTCATCTTTAGTTGTATATTTTAACAGAATTTAACAACTTTTTAGTGTTAAATAATTATTAATATTATTAAAACATTAAAAACATCCAAATTCGTTCTCCTTCAAAATCATGTTTTCTATTGGTCTCTTTCAATATCATATAGCACAATTTTTTCGTTATATATAAATGAATATAAAAAATGAATAAAAAAATCTGATTGCAGAATTATATTTACTAATTCCATCGTATACATCTTTTCTAATTTAATCCAATGTCGCAAAATTGCATCTCCGATAATTTTACTTGCATTTTTCAATATTGGAAAACTCGAGAAGAAATCCGTGGTGAATGGAGGCAGAAAAGGTGATCGAAGGATCTTTATTCGGGCTCAACCAATGCAACAGCAACTTCTTTCTCCGTTCAATTTCGAGCCCATCAAACGTCACTTCCCGCCACTCCTAACATATTTTCCCTCGATCACGTAAATATCTTGGAGCACAGCTGTTGAATCGACTTGGCGTTAGACGATCGCGTGTTTCGCAGTGGACCAACCCCTTAAATTTTCACGCGAAATGTAAATATGCAACTGGAGGAGAGGAAAGGTCGTACGTTCATGTTTCTGGGGATCGATTGATGGAGGTCGTCGAGGAAACTGGACTATTCCGGGAAAAACTGATTCATGAATAAATTTACGTCCAAAGTTTCGAAACAAATGTGGCTCTCCACAACCTTTGAGGCATCTTTGCATCTTTAAAACTGACTATAGATTAATGTAAACGTAGAGACATTGTATCCTGCATGATTAATATTGTCAATATTGAAATTATTGGCGATAATATTGCCAACACAATTATTCAATTACATAATTTACGATATATCATTTTACCTCATATTGATAGATACTGAGTATTCAGTGTAGAGATATACAATCCCTGTCAAAAAGTATATAGCTCTTTAAAATAGAATAATTTTTCTAAAATTGGATTAAAATGAGTGATTTTTTTAAAAATAGATCAGTTTATTGGACGTGCAAAGAAATTTTGAAAAATTGGCAATAATAGAGATCGTTTTTTATCCGAGCCAATGGTAAAAAGTTAAACGATCGAATAATGAGAGCTGTTGATGCATGAAGAAGCAACAGACATCGAAAAATGTTGTATTGCAATTTATAAAGAATAAAGGAGTTCCATCTTTGCTCCATAATTGACCAGAAACCGCGAAAAACTATAAGAATAATACAATAATAATTCGCGTGACAAAATATCTTGGTCAGAGAACAAATGAGAGAACTCGTTTGTAATTTCCAGTAACATGCTGATTTAATGGACGTTGTATGGATAAGAATTCTTTTAAGATTGTGTAATCTACACGAGCATAATAACCTGCTTTGATCATCAGTCACGTGCCACGGAAAGGTTAACGAGAATATCACGTCGCTGTCGGATTATTCTTACGAGAACTTTAACGAAATTTCATAAGTCTTTTTTTCATAATTGTCTCATTTATTCCCATTTTTCAATTTTTTTTTATTAAATTATTTCCTATTAGATGATCTTTTCGTCTTTTAAAATAATTTTTAAATCCTTCGTTTAATTATTCGCGATAAAAGCGAGGATGAGAATATGATAGTAGCCTTTATGCTTTTCATCCGAAAATAATTATAAATAAATTAGGTGCACAACTTTAGGAAATCTCATATAAAAATTATTATTATATTAAAAATCACACTTTTACATCTCTCAAATCCTAATATAAAATATAATTGATATTTGACATGAAATCTAAAAAAAATCTTCCAAATTCAACTACAACATCTAAAATAAACAAAAGCACATCTTTGCTCACTTTCAAACTTTCTTTTCTCTTCCATCATTATCGATTCGTGCCCCAGTAAACCAAACATTTTCTCCAGTCAGATCACTGAAAAATATAATTGAAACAAACATGGAAACAACATTGGAAATGATGTGGAAAGTAGCCGAATCGATATCTGGATTAGGATCAATCAACGAGTTTATAATCGCTCCTCGTGTCGTGGAAAATGTAACGAGAATATCGATAATAAATGAGCGGATGCCTGTTTCGCGGTTTGTTCAGGGAATAGTTTTGCAATCGAGCACATGTCGATGACAGGTGTCCCTCACGAATGCATAGTTACGACCGCGAATCGCGTGACATACACTTGCTTCGGAGATATCCTCCATCGACATCGATGATATTCGTTGTGCTGACAAATAACGTCCACGATAAACACGATTGGTCAGCTATTGTTTCGCCACAGATTTTTCCCAAAAGGAAGCGAACAAGCGTAATCGTGATTTTTATTTTTATATTCTTTTTCTTTATATCTGTAATTTTATTTCTTTGCAATAATTAATTATCGTCATTTTGGTGCAATGAGATTATTACAAATTTACAAATTTTTAAATTAAATGTATCGGAAATATTTGATTTTTCCACCGTAAAAGTTTAGTAATTTTTTGAACATCAGTGGCCACTAGGTGGCAGTGATGTCGTATTGAAATATTAATTGAGAGATTCGACGCAAGAGGGAGTTATTCCACGAGAGCATATTGAAAAATAAGATTTTGATTAATTTTGGTATTTTTTATTTCTTTCTCCTCTTGGCAATTCTTTGATTTCCTTTCGAAAAATCGAATTTTTACATTTGTCATTATGTTGATAAGAGAATTGACGAGATAAAGTTTTGGTGAAACATACATCTTTTTCGTTTGTAATGTTCGAATTTTTTCTTCGAATAATAATAATAAATCCTAGTTGTACCTAAAATAAAGCACTCCATTTTTTACTAATGTTCTTCTATTTTATTTTCGACGAAACATATATATTACTTGTTTACGCGGTTACTCTGCGCTACAATCCTAACAACTCTATTTCATCGCTTTCGTTTGTATATATATTTTATCTCATAAATTCAGCTGAACATTCTTTGTGGTTATCTCGAATGCTTTGCGTAGGTGGAGTTAATCTTGTTAACTGAAAAAATGCATTTCATTCGGATATTTTTCTAGCATATTCTTCAGATGATATTGCAAATGATTTTTAAAACATTTTAAATTATTATTAACGATTATGTTTATTGTTCCTTGGTGCCAATAGTAAAATATAATTTAATTTTCTTAATGTAATATGCAACGGCATATGGATTATGGATATATTTAAGAAAAGGTAAGAAAAGGATAATTTTCATTTTTTTTAATTTTATTATAGTTTTGTTATAATATTGTGTTAATTTTAATTATAATTATAGGTATTACTTAATTAATACATAAAGATAACTTATATTCAACTTAAATAACATCCGTTTTCCAATTATGAAATAAAAAATTGAAATGGAACAATAAGTAGATAATCTCTTTACAAATTGCAAAGCAATTTATTTAACAAACAATTAAAGGCAAATAAAGATAATTAGAATAATCATAATTATTTATAATATCTTTTCAATTATGAAACAACTAGATCTAAGAAATTTTATTTTCGTTTCATCTTGAATTACATGAGTGGAACTTTCGTTATGAAACGTGGAAGAGAAACAATAAATTTTTTGGTTGATTAAAGAATCGATGCTCATAGAGTGGATGAGGGAAAGAAGATCGATAAATTAACATTCACCAGGAACATTCGAAAATTCCTGCTCGCCGAATTTATGGTTAATGCACATGTTTAAGCACTTTATCGGTGTTCCCTGGTATCTCGCCGTTCGATAATCGCTCCAGCCAACGTGTTATCGTTAACTCTTTACCTCAATTTTTAAACAAATTGAATAATTTTGCATCATACAGCTATTGTATAAAAATTATCGCAAAATTTATTTCTTTTTAGGTATCCCTCTTCGATTGAATAACATCGAATAAAATTTAAAGTCTTGTGTAAAAATAATAAGTAAAAACAGATAAATTAATAGATAAAAATATTTTAAAATTGTATCCTATTTCATGTGTATTTCATTTACATTTATTACAAATTGAACATCGATTCAACGATATCTCAGTGAAAATTTGCATCTTCTAATAAATAAAAATATTTTGAAATATATTTTGAAATTGGCTCTTCATAAAAGATTTGAAATCTTGTCCATCCATTGTTGTTCCTTGGAAAGAGTATATTAGAAAAGTTATCTTGGAGGATGAAGGGTACTTTTTTCGTCAGGTGTCGCTCGATTTCACGAGGCAGCAGCGTATAGTGCACGTAGAGATGGCCCGACGTCCGGTATAAAATTGCCTTCTTGCATCGAGAATCTTGAAGTGGCACTGATACGAAAATTGGTTGCGTCGACACGGCTTTATTTGATGGATCGAAGCGACAGCAAGATGAAATGGAACAGTTTACAAGCAGGAAGAGCGGAAAGGTCTACAATCTGCTCGTCAATCTCTTCGGCGCGTAGATGATTTATTCCACCCACCATTTGTAAAATGTAAATTTCAATCGAGATATGATATCCAAGTTCGCAACCTTTCTTCGAGAGAAATTAGCAATTAAAGTCACGAGGAGAGATTTGAAACTCTAGAGTTTGAGTAAATTGAATCGAATCAAGGAAAAGAATTAAAACTTTTTACAACATTAGATTTTTTTAGAAATAAAAAAAAAAGTTTCGAGATACTACGAGTCATATATTCTTGTAGTTAACAAAGATGACTTTTCTTTTCATATCAAAAGATTCTTACTCTATGAAACTTTTTTTTTTTTTTTTTTTTTAACTTAGAACCACTATATATATATCAGAGATTTATACTGCACTTCGTGTAGTATCTAATTATCCTGTGGAATAAAAGTGAAATTTCTCACTTTTTTTAGTTTACTTTTGACATTGAACTTCACATTTAGATATTTATCGATATCGTTAGTTCAGTGAGAAGATGAAATAAAAAAACAAATTGAATCTACACAGTGTATGGAGGACAATGGAGTGTGAAGAAAGGACAGTTTATACGACGCATAGAGGACGACACTGATGGGTCAATATAGTAGTAAAAGAAAAGATGATATTGGCCCCTTGCTGCCAAGTTAGTTGAAGCTATCTAGCAAAAAATGCTGTAACACGCTTCATCTGTTAATTATTTAAATAAAAAAAAACTTGTTTACAATAAATGGAGCATAAAATAATAATGGAGCATAATAAACATAAACATCTTGACTTACAAAAAGAAAATTTTTAAGAAGAACTTTCCCAAAATAACTCACTTTTACGATATATTTTGAATTCGTGTATATAATTAAAATTAGATTGCCTATATTTTAAACGAGAATTTACAAAAGAGTTTACATTTTGCAAAAAGTACATGTAAAATTGAAAGATTACATTCCTTCCTCCACATAATATTAAAAAAATAATAAAAAAAAGAATAAAAAATTTAAAAATATAAATTTCTACAATATATTACAATAAAATTAAAAACAAAGTAGTTTACTACTATGAAATACTATAATATTTGAATTTTAATCTTTTTTGACCAATTTCCATATCAAATTAATCCGAGAAGAGGCATCTTCGTCAGACATGTTCCAATCAAAATTGATAGGTTCGCGGTAATCATGACTGACGACATAATTGGGCATCCCGATGGCGATCCTTTTGCAACCAATGAATCAATCGAGGGCGCGCCTATAACTTGATGGTTTCTGGTTAAGAGCGCAGCATTGATAAACGGAGTATAATCAAGGGTTTGCGTTTACCATTGTGCGGCTCGCTTAATTGCTTGTAAACTTGTAGGCCGTGCTCGGAAATGCTACACGGAATAATCTGTAACACAATTGCCAAGCTTCTGTTTCCTGTCGAGTGAACTGCTTCCAGGAGAACGAAGAAATTGAAGGAACTCGGCAACGCTTTAATCTTTACCCAAGTGAACACGAATGAATCCACTGAGTAAATTATTTAGAAACTTTAACGACGGAACTACTTTCGCTTCAGAAACGGACTTGAAATTTTCCTAAGGAATTTGGAAAATAATTTTTTTTTTTTCCTTTAGTTTGTCGAAGGATAAAATTTCGTAGAAAATTGAAAAATCAATTAGTCGTCTGAAAAATTATTATTTATCTTTCGCGTACAATGGAATTTCATTTACTTGGTTAGAGCAATTTCATTTATGGCAAACTGTTTATAACAATCAGTCCATTGATTCTCCCAATTGATTATGATTTCTCATTCGAATAATAGGAGAATTTGCTGTTCAAGTAATAAATAGTTTCAATCAACGAGAATTCAATCGAACGGGCATTAACTGAAATTTCATTCCGTCGAAATTCAATCAAATGAAATTCAATCGTATCTATTCCAACACTTTATGACGATTACACGGAAAATATGACAAATCGAATAAACGCGATACGAATTCATCCGATAGAAATTTACAAATTAAAAGATAACAAGGGATATATCTCGTGTAATAAAACGATTAAAAAAAAAAAAATAAATAAATAAATGGAATATTTCATCGTTGTTCGAACGACAAATTTTTATTTGCCCAAGTTTCGGTCGGTTCATTCGAATAATATCCAACGTTTATTAAAAGTTGAAAAATCCGATTGATAGAGATGGATTTTCCATTTGGATTGTAAAAGCGCGAAGCCTGGCGTAACGTGTAGTATTTGTTAATTGTTCGGAACAGGATTTAACGTTGACATAAATTTTAATGAAGTTCTCGCGCTTATAACGCGGTATCAGGATCAATTTCGAAATAAATTTTAATGAATTTTACACGAGTACACGTGTGGATACGGTTAATTTTAGCAGTACACGTTTATAATACGAGTGTTCTGTGATAAATCCGTCGTTCCATTGATCATTACAATTATTATTGAAATCGTTTTATTTCCAAATGGAACGTATTGCGAATCCATTGAAAAGTACCGAAACGGGTCTCGAAAAATAAATTTTAATGATGAACAGAAATAAATAGAACTATTTCATCACGTACGATGAATATTAATTAAATATAACATGTAATGACTATTTAGAAATAATTATCCAGAAATTAACGTGCCACTGATAACTGAAAGATTTAACGATTTAAGATGTCTTTTAATTTTATTAAAAATCCAAAATTTTATTTAATGTTTTAAAAATAAAACATAATAGACAAACTAGTATGGCTTGAACAAATGTTAAATTGAGTTTACAATATCTGAGAGATATTCTTTTTATTTTACTCACAAAGTATATCATTAACAAGTATTGATAAATTTTTCGAAATTATGATTACGTGTATACATTGTATCAGAAATATTCATGAAATAGAACATGAATAAATTAAAATATTTTGATAACATATAATTTGATATAATACAATTTTAACGATCGAACATGAATGGTCATATCAAAAGTCATCGTCAAGATCACCTAACTTCCTTAAAACTTCACAATTATCTACGACACGTAAAAATATTTTTATCGATATCTGGAAAACTGAAGGTGAACAACGATTATAGGAAAAACTAGTTTAAAACATTGTTCGTGACAAATTTCAAGCTCGAAATCAAGAAGAAGATCGAAATCACTAGATCTTTCCTTCTGGTATTTTTTAATAAATAAAAAAAAAAAAATTATCTCGAAAAATTATTAAAGCGAAAGAAAAGAGAGCGATATCGTTAAACGCGAGAAACGAATCGCGATATTATTTTGAAAAAAGATTTTAGCCGTGAGTGTACGAACCGGATAAAATCTTCGATCAAACGATATAAAGCGATTATGTTTTGTTACGCAAAACGAACGGCGAACCACGATTGACTTTACGATTGACTCCAAAGTCGATATTGCCACGTTAAAATCGGAACTCGATTCGACTACGATCCCATTTCGTGGAGTCGACTTGTTTTCCAATCGTCGACGTTGCGAAATTGTTCGAAAGGGAAATTACATCCTTGGTTTAACACGATGACCACCGCATCGATTAACGACAACGTGGCCGAGATCCGAAAATTAAACCAATACGTCGGAGCCTTCGTAGGTGAGCTAACCTTCCTTCCATATTTCATGCATTGAAAAATCTCTCGATACGATAACTCTTTCCAAATTAAAAAGAATCTGTCCATCTTCCGTTTAAAGAAAAAAAGGTAAGAAAATTGAATTAAAATTATTAGAATCTGTTTATATTAATTTTACAGTCCATTAATCATCCATGATTTTTTTATGCGTTTTTTTTTAATTTATCTGGATTATTAAATATTTGTTCGTTTCCTTTTTATATATAAATTTCGAATGATTGGGAATATTGGTTTTTCGATTTCTTTCGAATATTTTTTTTTTTTTTGGATTTATGGAGAATCGGATATTTTCATTTTCACGTGTAATTGTAATATTTCATATTTGATATGATCTTCATATAAATTATAGAAATAAGAATACGAATAAATGATCAAATTATGTTGCAGAATTAAGGTTCATCTTGGTTTCTTGGTAGGTTTTTCACAATATGCTATTTAAATCCATAGTATACGTGGTTTGCATTTACATTCTGATTTATCTTATTATTCTATTACTTGTTATCGTATCTCTTATAATCCTGTACTTTTATTTAGAATATAATATGAGAAGACAACTGTGAATCACGATAGAATAGAATATTAGCGAGGAAAACAAAATCGAAGATTAACAATTTTTCTTAAAAAAACCTTTATTTTCACTTCTTACTAATTTATCAAATTCCGTCTATTAAATTTTTTTCTCCTTCACTCGTACACCTTCGTTTACCCTAACATTCGTTAGACATCGCTTCTCGGGCAAAGGAAATCGTGTCCAGAAAGAGAAACACGTTGAAGAAACTCGGGCAGACAGTGCTCTTTGTCAGCATCCAATTTCCCCTTTTCTCTTCTCATCGAAAGAAAAAGAAAAAAAAGAAAAGAAAAAAAAAAAAACGAAAAGACCAGAGAAATAAAAATGGCAAAAAAGAAACGGACTTTCGTCTTAAGGGCCCTTTATTATAAAATTTTAACACAGTTTGAATTAAGCAACAATTAGCACGAATGGACACGAGAGGCAAGAGGAAGAGAGGCAAAGAAAGAGTTTAGAGAGAACGAGAGAGAAGAGGAAAGAGAGAAGGGGGAAAAGGAAGATTGACAAACATGTTTGTTGATGAAATTTTAGCATCCCTCGGCGGTTTTGCGCTCGGCATCTCGCTAGGTTGGAATTCCAAGGCCAGCATAGTGCTGAGGAATTACGTCGATGCCACTGCGACTGAAATCGGGCTGATCGGGGGCATTTTAAACGGTGGCATTTGCATAGGGGCGATCCTGATACCGTTCATTGTAGGACGAATATCCAGAACGAACATCTTGTTCTGGACGATGCCTGTTCTCATCCTTACGTGGACCTTGATGATCAGCAATCGTCGTCAGAAGGTGAGAATCATATTCAAAGATAATTCATGTAACAAGCTCTTTAAGAATAAAAGTAAGATATTATTTTTTCTTAACAAAATAAGATATCGAATTGAAATTTTGACGGTGAGCCTTTTGAATTCTTTTCCTTTTTTTTTTCAAGAAATATCATAGGAGAACAATTATTTTGAATTATTTTTTATATAATTAATTAGGATAATTCGTTATTGGTGGCGCGATTAAAGAATAATTATACAAGAATTAGAAACATAATTTGAAATGAGATTTTCTTATTTTATTAAAAGCACGTTGAAATAATGCAAGGCTCTTATTATATGCAAAATAGGAATGAATATTGCATGTGAAATCTAAAGAACATAGGTGCATCATACATAGGAAGATTTTGAGTCAGAGTGTTCATCATCCAAGGGATTAACTAGAATTCACTTCCATATATTGCTGTACTTTACCATTTCTCGTTATAGCGTTTATAAAAATGTCGAAATTTTAAAAGAGAAGATCGTTTCAACATTCGAAAAAAGCTAAAAATATGCGATCCACTCCAGAAGATATACGATAATTTTTTAAAGAGAGATTTTCATACGAAGCATGGTAAAAAAAAAAATTTTTCAACGATAATATTTCTACGATAATAAACGTTCATTAATGTATTTTATCTTTGTAACCAGAATAATTCATAAATACAACAAAATACAAACGAAGCAAGATAACACAGGACCACAGGATAATTTCAGACCGAGGCTTATGTTCACCGAATAATTTTTAAAATTGTATAACTAAAATGGACGCAACAAAGCTCTCTTTTTGAAAATATTTTCAAAATATTCGATATAATATTCAAGAGAAATTTTACACCACCAATAACGAACCATTCCATATTGAATCGTGGCCACGAATACGGTTCATAACCGTTATCGTGTCGATCCTATAACCATAATCGTATCGGCTCTATAACTATCGTTATATCGGTCTTAGAGGATAGCTTTTCAGACAACCCAATATATTCGTGATATTTAATCCATTCATCGTCGCGATTCTCTCTTGAAAATCAGAAAAAAACAGTTTTTCGTAGGATTCAAATAATGCTCAAATAATAAGGATACTCGAGAATTGTTTGAACTTTATCTCAAATTTTGAATTTCGAAAATGAGATGATAATTTGTATCAATGATTTTATTTATTTTATTTTTTTCTTTCTAGGTATTGTTATTCCTGATTGGAAGATTGATCTGCGGCATCTGTGGCGGTGTATCTTGCGTTTTGACGCCAATTTACGTGGCTGAGATAGCGAGCAAAGAAATCCGTGGACGTTTGCTCGCCTTTTTTCAACTGCTAGTCAACTGTGGCGTGATGTACGCTTTCTACGTGGCTCATGCAATCGACGAACAAAAATCTGTATGGAGGTATACATCTTATTTGTAAATTGCTGTTGTTTGTGTAAATTATTGTTTCGTGCGTTATATACAGCTAAGAAAAAGTAAATTGTATAACTAAAATGGAATGAAAAACACGTGTACAAAATGTCCCATTTTAAATATCTCTCAAATAGGCAAATATCTGGAAAAATCGTTGGAAACAAAAGTTTTGCCACGTCAAGGGAATAGATCCTGTATGTTTGGAACAGACTAACAAAAATAGAGGAATAAATTGAAACTTATTATTTATTCATATTTGTTTACTACGGGGGGATTAATATATTCGTGAGATACTTTTAAAGGATCGATTTTAAAGCCCAGATAAATATAAAAGTTGGTATACAAAAATGGTTGAGACTTATTTATTAAGTATATAAAGGATACTTTGAATAATTTGTATTCTCTTGCATATTATGAATTTTTATATCATTGAAATTTTCATAAACAATTTATCTATGATAAAGAAAGTTTAACTTTTATAATTAATTCACCATCGAGCTCTGGAATCTATTTACCCATAAACAAAATTTATCTTTCAATAATTTTTAATCAATACAAATTAAACTTATTATTCTAAATCTTCTTAAGGATTATCAAGAATATTACGAATGGTATAATAATATTTTATTTTATAAAATCTAGTTACGATATACCAATCGATTGTTATCCTTTAATTTGATATACATTTAACATTTCAGTAAATAATACATTCGAATATATTTCAATAGTTTGTTCGTAATTAACAAACACCGGAAATTTTGCAACGAAAATGTACATAGAAATAATTATCGAAATTATTTTGTTACATGCATTATTCATGCCACGCTTTCTTAACCAATATCGATCGATACAATATATAGGAACAACGTATTTATTAATAAATATTAGCATTTAATTAATTTAACAAACAACGAATTTAACGTTGAATATTATTGGCTAATTGATTTATCGAATCTGAAATTATACTCGTTTACACAGATTGCTTATCCCTCGATCACGTGGCTACGTTTTATTAAATCATAGATAGATTATATATACGACACGAGCTTCTTCGAAAAACTGATCAATTCTTTCTCTTAAAGGTACAGCGCAATTTGTGGCCTCGCGTGTCTCTCGATCGCCCCGACAAAATTATTACCCGAGAGTCCGCTCTACTATTTGTCGAGGAACGACGAGATCGGTGCAGAAAAATCCTTGAGATGGTATCGCGGCGACACTTACGATGTCCAGCACGAAATCAACGAAACGAAGCGTCTCGTTCTCGCTCATTCGAAAAAGGTACGAAAAATCGATTTTCTCCTTCTATGGAATACGATAGTCTCGTTGTTAAGAAAAGAAACTGTTAACCTTTTGACTACAACAACACTTATGGACG
Source organism: Apis dorsata (assembly GCF_000469605.1). Taxonomy (NCBI): domain Eukaryota; kingdom Metazoa; phylum Arthropoda; class Insecta; order Hymenoptera; family Apidae; genus Apis; species Apis dorsata. The sequence goes on along the minus strand of NW_006263821.1, from coordinate 2,405 downwards.
TTCCATTACACGTGCTTATTTCATTTATTTCAATTGTGATATATTTCTGAGCACTCTGAAGTTAAAGGATTAATAATAAAAATATATTTTTGACGTATCGATTATTAAGGTAGAAATTTGTCAGAAATATTTTTTTCTTATTCAAAATTATGAATAAGGCACGTTAAGAAAAACGATATTGATAGTTATTTAGTGTAAAATTTAGATTTGGATGAGAATTATGATAATTAAATTGTTTCGACATCAGTTCAGCCTACGATTGTTAAAAAATCGTCGAATACTGCGGTCAATGGCGACGTGTTTCGGAATAATCTTGGGCCAACATTTGTGCGGCGTCAACATGATGATTTTCTACGCCCTGATGCTCTTCGAAACCACTGGTTCCGGTGAACTGACCGGAAGCGAACAGACGCTGGTCGTCGGCGCCGTTCAAATATTAGTATGTCTCTTGGCCGCGTTCCTGGTCGACGTACTTGGACGTCGAATTCTCCTCACCGTCTCTTCCCTTTTCATGGGATTGTTCCTCATATTGCTAGGTAAACCATTTTATCAAATAAATGTTGCAACGGCAAATTTCTCGGACCAAGCATTCCTTGCGTTCTTATTTTATTTATTTCGTATTAATTTTTTAATTCGAAATAATGTATTTCATAGTTTTCCAGCGAGATGATTTTTCAGTCAAATTTAAACGTGGAAAAATCATTATCGAACGGAATATTTCGTTTCACCAGTTTCTCGATGACGATTGAGAAATATAAGTGTAATTTTGAATTTATAATCATTTTTAAAACGTGATTTTACATATTGTTATTAATTTGTTTCTACGTATAATTATTATACTTTCGGAATTAATTAAAATTAACAAGTATAAAAATTTTGTAATTTATATTTCGATATATCACGTATTTTTATAATTTACACGGATTGCATATCTACGTGTTATAAATGTAAATTGTGTAAATATCGTATAATATTTTGTTGTATTTGTTAACTGATAGAGAAAAATGATTTGTTCGATGAGCATATCTGCGATGCTGGCTTTAATCCAGCTTAAAATACGACCTCTTCTGCAATACTTCCGGAACACGCGCATATAGTATTAAGAAATCAAAATAGATCGTGTATCAATTGGTTCGATCATTCGTTGGCAATTTAAAAACATATCTCATGCTTGACATTGAATAACAATCGCTTTCTTGCTATTTTAATATCTATTTTATAATATTTATTACTTTTATTACGTGTTACATACGTAAATAATTATATTTCTGAATGAATTCGTAACGCAAATAATATTTATGATCGAACTGCGGATTTTTATGCAAAATTGAAAAAAATTAAATTTAAATAGAGAACTTTCTTTATTTCTCGAACGTTATAAATACGCCCTATACTTTGAATATTTTTCTCCATTTTCTTTCAGATGCATCCGCATTTTACATAAAAGCATAAATATCCACGATCCACAATTATAGATATTGTATAATTTCAACGTAAAATTTTCCTTGGAGAATTTTATCAAACATTTTCAAAAACCGACCAATTTTTATCAATTGATCGATCAATTCAATACCGTTCAAACTCCAAATCAGATATTTGTAAAACGAATATTATTCCAAATTTCAGCACATCGACCGACATCATCGGCATAATCAAACAAACGATGACTCAAGATCAATTTGTTCAAAAAAGAAACGCTCTTCGCCATCTCGAACCCGATACCATCCATCAAACAACCATCCAATAACATTCCTCTAAAAAGGAATAATAACACAACAATATATAAATAGAATTTTCCTTCATGTTCCGTTTCATCTGTTCCAGGTTGGTTCTTCAGTTTACGCGACAGCGACCCCGAATACGACGACATCTACTTCTGGATGTCGCCCACTTGGATCACTCTGATCTTCGCCGCGTTCAACCTAGGTCTCGGGCCAATTTCCTGGTCTTTGTTAGGGGACACGCTTCCGGAAGAGCTGAAGACCTCGGTCGTCTCGATGGCGGTCGCGTTCGGATGGCTGATCTCGATGATGGGCACCCTGACTTTCGACGAGATGATCATTTCCCTGGGCAGCACTAAAGTTATGTGGCTCTCCGCGGCCATATGCTGGCTGATCGCTTTATTCTGCGCCATCGTGGTCAAAGACAACACCGGGAAAAGTTTGATCGAGATACAAGAAGAATTTCGCATCGAGTCTAACGCAGGGTTAGAGGAGACCTGATCCTTATTCTCGAACAGCGATGTAGAGAGATCTATTTCAATGTGAATTTTGTATTTTGAAGCTTGGATATAGGGCGACGAGCTGATTTCTTGTATTTTATTGGAACAAATGGCACGCTGAGAACTGTGTTTAATATTTCGTAGTTACAATGTAACGAAGATTTTTTTTTTTTTTTTTTTTTTT
>NW_006263820.1:108146-124296 GCF_000469605.1 Apis dorsata | reverse complement strand
AATTCATTCCAATAACACAATATAATATATATATATATTATATATATAATTATTAATTATATAAATATAATATATATATATATGTATAAATAAATAAATAATATATTTTTACTAATAAACATTTTATCCGAAAGGATAAAACATAGAATGATTGCGATTCAAATTATGATTATTATGATAAAAAAACTTATACTTCATTTATTTGAATATAAATATTTAAAAATGAAATTATATATGCGTTTATATAGAATTGCTATCGTAACTATAATAAATTACGATTAGATTAGTTTACATTAATTTGAGATTTTAAGGAGTCCTCTAGTTAATCTAACCTAATTTAATATAATCTAATCATATTTTATTACTGTTAATTACATAACATTATTATTGTTAAGAAATGGCTTATTTAAGTTAATCTCATTTTTTTTTTGTCATAACTTTTATAATATTATAATTGAACATATATATACAACATATATATACGTATATACAACGTATATATACATTATATACAATATTAATAATTGAACAATAATATAATGAAATTGAACAATAATAAATTGAATAAAATATTTTAAATAAAATGTAAAAATCTCTACAAAATTTAGCAAAACTATTGAGGTTTTCTTTTATACTATAAGTAAAATTTATTGTAGATTTTTGCAAATATCTCCAAAAAGATCAAGTGATAAGTATAAGAAAAAATATTGAGTTTAAACAACATATTTCAAAATTATTGAAATCGATTAGATTCTTTTGTAAATATTAATTATCAACATATTTTCGATCGTTTTCGATCCATGAACTATTTTAACATTTTATTTTTGCATTTCGCGAATCCAAGGAATCCAATGAAATGCTCAAACGTTATGAATAAATACTTTTGCTATGCAGCAAACATTCAGGATTATAAACATGTCATATAGAAATAAAAAAAGAAAATTTTAATAGTTTTCATTTGGACTATATTTTTTTTACTATCGTGCTGACTATTATGTTAGAATAATCATCATGTTTATGTGGAAAATAAAATAATTTTATTTGAAATACTCTATAGATAAAGATATTATGTTATCGATTATTTGATATTAGACAGCTATGATTAGGTGATTATAATTATAGATAGAATTTAATATATCGTACCAAGAATTTTTTATTAATATCAAAACTAACACATAAACCTAATATAATATAAAAATTAATAAACTCAAAATTAAAATTTTATATTCACTTCTTTTTTTCTCCAACCCTTCCAAATTTCATATTGATCAGAAACTTTTCGAAAAAATATTCAAAATATTTTAATTCTAATTCATAACAGATTTATTTTTATAGAAGTATACTATAGATAGATATTAATTGTAAATTATAATGATATATAAACAATCGTTTAATAAACAAACAATCATATATAAATATTCTATATAGTAGTCATATATAAATATAATAAGTCATATTCTATATAAATATCTTTTTTTGCGTATATCTCAAAAATATAGCTAATCGATAGTTAAAATGTTATAGGAAAATGTTATTCAAAATTTTTACATTATTGATTTTTATAATATTTAAAATTATTGATTATTTATTAATTTTTATAATATATTTAAAAATCATTAAAGATAAAGATAAAACTTTCCAAATAATTAACATTTTTATTTTTAAATCTAATTAATTCTGAGTTGAAAAAATAAATAATAAATTATTTTCTTAAATATTTTTCGAATTGCAATTCTCTTCTGTAATTGCGTTTGAATTAAATAATATATATTAAATTATTAAAATAATTTTGTAAAATGTATAATTACATTAAAATAAAAAAATGCTAAAAGTCATTAATTAAAAATGACAGCAACGACTTCCTAAAAACTTTGTGATCTTATTATAAATTATGATAGATCAAAAATCACTATAAAAAACAAAAATAAATATTTTTTTTTCCAATCGTAACATTTCTCAAATAAAAGAAAAAGATTTCTCTAATATTTAATTTTTCAATTTCACTATCTCTTTACTAATATACTATTGTGTCTCGATATTATCTTGCAATTGTATATATTGTCCTTGATTCTTTCATTGCTGCTAGCTATCACCATGGTGGCGTACTGGTCGGGAATCTTTGATCATCCGACAAGGATTACTTGGATGAATATAAGTCAACCCTCCACAAGAATGAATAATGTATTGCCCGTAGCCGCGAATTACTAACAATAATTCGCAAGAAGGTGAGAAATCTTCATGGTATTATAACATACGTAGTAGCCTAATTTTATTGCGGTACCGATCCCTAGCTATCGCGTGAGATTTGTCTTTGTGAGGATTATATCGGATGCTAAAGGTGATAATCGGATGCAATGAAAATTATGTTAGATATCTTCTTATGAAGATCTTTTATCAGGAAAAAGATTAAGAATTATTCATTGATTCCTAGAAATTAAAAGAAGAAAGTATTTATTATTTTAGACGAATATTGAATTGTGAATGTTAGATTTTAAATTTGATATATAGTTAAAAAAAAAAAGAAAAAATATCAAATATTTTTATAATATATATATATATATATGTATTATATATATATATTATATATATATATATATATATATATATATATATATATATATATATATATATATATATATATATATATATATATATATATATATATATATATATATATATATATATATATATATATATATATATATATATATATATATATATATATATATATATATATATATATATATATATATATATATATATATATATATATATATATATATATATATATATATATATATATATATATATATATATATATATATATATATATATATATATATATATATATATATATATATATATATATATATATATATATATATATATATATATATATATATATATATATATATATATATATATATATATATATATATATATAATTTCATTTTGAAAATTATTGAAATCATTAATGACTATTCTATTATATTACATTACATATTTCATAAAATTTAAATTGATTTACATTCATAATAAGTTTCCTCAATAAATTATTAATTTCAAAAAAATATATTTTAAATATAATAAAATACATTTTTAATAAAATTTTAATATAAAATATAATAAAATATATATTTTATATTTATTCCAGGCTTTTATAATTACATAATATAAAGAAATAATTACAAACGTAGTCTTTAATAATAATAATCGAAAATTGTTTCACTAAAGTTTTACATATTAATTTATATTCCAAAAAAAAAAAATCAAAGAGAGACTTTTCCATATATTAGCATAAAATATATATTACTTTTTCAATATATATATAATGATTCATTCACTAATAAATCTGTTATTATTTTAGCATAATTATTTGTTATAGAACATATATCAGAATGTTCAATAATTATAGAGAAGATAAAGGCGTGTCTCGATCTATATTATTTTATTATCAATATCTGTAAAGTATCAATAATGAATATTAATTGAACAGGATATAAATTATATAATTTTTTAGCAATATATGCGACAATTTGTTCAAAATAATAACTTATTTTTCGTATATATCTTTCATTATTTAATATAGAAATTTTTAACTGCTTTTAAACTACTTTTACTTTATACGAACGAAATAAAAGCAATTAATCAGGAAATATGTTACATATATTATATGGCAAATATAATAATTGAATTAGTTAAATTATTTCATACAGAATCATCTTATTTATTTATTATTATTTATCTTATTATATACTAAGAAATATATTTAATTATGTAATAAAATAAAATTAATCATCATATATGACCATCTGCTCTTAGAAAGAAATAATTTATGTATATCATCTTTGAAAAAAAATAAATTCTATTTGAAACATTTTTTGAATAATATTTAGAAAATAATTAATCATAGATTCAAATAAGATTTTGTATATATTTATTATGTATATGTTAAAGACTGGAAAATATCAACTATATATCCTAAAAAAATGTTATCAAAAATAATCCATATTGAACTATCCATACATTTTATAAATTTTAAAGACTCTTTTAAAGTTATTTAAATATTTTTTCATTCAATTATGAAATATTCAAAGAAAAAAAGATGTTTGATGAAATTTTGAAAAGTAAAAAATTTTATCCCGCTGCCCAGTTAATGCACGTATTTAATACATAAACGATTTACCTTTCCACCTTATATAGACATATATATATTATTATTTTTAATATACTTTACATTTTTTTATTATATGAAGTATTAATGATTTTCTTTTAATTTTGCAATATATATATGTATAAATTTTGCTTTATATATATAATTCATATGATATGTAATATATAATAATTCATTAATACATATACTTTCATACATATTTAATAATTTTAGTGAAATTTTATATCACAAATTAGAAATAACTAATAGTTTTAAATAACAATAATAATTTAAATAATAGTTTAAATTAATAATTTAAAGCAACAAATAAATAAACTTTATAAATTATTTATCATCTAATTATCTTATTTCATAAATTTCAAAAATTTAAAATTTCAAAATAAAAATCTATAATTTATAATTTATAATTTATCAATTTATCAATTCATTAATATTATTAATTGATTTGAAATTTTAAATTTAAGAATTTTAAAATTAAGAATTTAAGAAATTTTAATAAAATTTTATGATAATTCAATAAAATAAAATAAAATAATTCAATAAAATAAAATCTTATAGATATGTGTATACATATCCATATATATATAAAAATAAAATTGACATAATATCACAATATCAAGATGCAGATGTTTAAACCTATGAGAGCATAAGTTGATACGAGAAAGACATGCAAGTATTCACGCTTAAACTATACTCGTTACCGGATATTATTAATAGCCAATGTTTTGCGCTAACTTAAGCGCACGTATTCACGCGTTGCTCTAACTTACGAAAGGGAATCGTTTCGTCCCGTGTGATATCGTTTGACCTAGAAGATTCAATTAACGAACATTGCATTTGCCATTATAGCAAGTTCGCTGCAGCGTGACTGCTACACTGATCTGTCGGAAGTAATAAAACTTTGTCATATTTTGAGAGAATTAGATCGAAAGAATATTTGATATTCGAAATTAAGAAAATAATATAAACGAAGGAAATATTTTGTTAAATGTTACTGTAATAAGAAAGGTAAAAAATGTAATCTATATATAATCAATATATATAATTTTATATTGTGCTTTGCATTATTCGACCTTCTATAATCTTCTAAGTTTCTTTCTTATTTTTTTTATTTTTATGCTTTTTATTTTTTTAAAAAGTATTTTTTAATTTAAAAAGTAAGAATAATAAATATTTAAAAAGTAAATATATTTTTTGATTTTTAAAGAAACTTCAATAAATAATTTCATAAAAAATTATATATCTAAATTTAAGAATTTACTGAAAAATAAAAAAGTATTGAAAATTGTAAAATAGATTTTTAATCTATTTTTTCTTTCAATTAAATTATTATAATTTTACAATTATGCTATTTTTTTAATCTATTTGAAGATGTTTTGTGCTAAATTCTTTGAGTCATTTTTAATATATATATTTAATATATCATGATTTTTCAAGTTTGAGTGCATAGTTTAAAAACAAAATTATTGTTAATATTCATGATTTTTTATTTCTATGTACTTAATATTAGAAACACAGTTAAAAGTTCTCTTTATTGAAACAAACTTGAGAATGAATAAAAAATAAAACATAAAAAATTGAAGCAGATTTATTTCAGACAATTTCGCAATCATATCATTTTAAATCTAATAATACTACAATTTGTAATGTAACATAATGATAATTTGAAGTAAGATTATGTAAATTTCAAATATTATAATACATTTTCATTATAGTAAGAATTATTGTTTACACAAGTATAATATATCATCATTATATATCATCATTATACAAACAAAATATATCATCCAATTTGGCTTTGTTGGAAAAATAAATAATAAAATATTTTTTATATTTCTCTTCATATTTTCATTATTCTTTTTTTTATAATTATTATTATTTATAAATATCATGTATATGTAAATGTGTATAGTCATAAAAATTTGAGTGCTAATATAATTTTAATTTTTGTACTGTATATTTGAAATAAATAAGCAAATAACAATATATATAATATAAATTAAAATAATAAATTTTTTATAAAAATTTATTATTTGATTTAATTATTTTTATTCAATAAATGATTTAATGATTTAATTAAAAATTATATTTTTAATAATCGACGCTGTGTTTTTTTTAGAGACATCATTTTTTATCATTTTTTTAGCATTTATTTTTGTTTTTATTAATTTTCGATTCTATCTATACATATTATTTTTAAAAACTATTCTAATTTGATAATCTAAATTTATAATATGTCTAGATAACATAATACGTATATATAATATGTCAATATAAATAATATAATTAATAACAATTTGAAAATATATTAAATATCTGTTATTATCGAATATATTAAATAAGTGATATTTTTCATTTTTTCATATATAATATAGTAATTACATATATATATTATAGTAATTATATATCATTAAGATTTTTAAATGTTATATTTCTTTATTCACTCATTATGTGACAACTACTCGGAGAGGGTACTTTATATATATATAGCACAAATTTTCCTATCTATTTCATAACAAGCAGGAATGTTACGAACAAGACACGTTGAAGGCACGTTCTTTTAGAATCACAATATATATATATGTATATATAGTGTAAATGTGTGTTATAATCATTTTTGAATAAAATTAATAATGTCAAAAATATATATTTATCTTTCTCTAATTTTTTTCTTAATTCATAAAAACGTAATTGAGGCAGTGTGTATGTACGAATTAATTTTTTTTTACATATTTTGTAATCTATTTTTTGTTGTGTAATCTATTTGCTTATGATGTGTAGGTTATGGAAAAGATAATCCTACTCTCGTTACGAAGATTCATCTGAAAGTTTATAAAGGGTAATTTATAAAAAAAATATAAAGGAAAGTTTATAAAATTTATATAAAATTTAATATTATAAATATTATAAATTTGATTAATAAATACTATTTCTAATGTTTCCTGTTTTGAAATATAAAATGATGATTACATAAATGTTTTTTTTAAATTATTTTGAATGTTAAAGTTAAATTCAATGTCTTTATATTTCTTCTTCTTTTTTATTTAAAATGTACATAATTTTATTTGAATTAATTAAATAGAAAAGATTAACTTGTTATGATTTATTTAATATTATCGTGATCCATAATTTTAATTTAATTCTCTTTAACTGTTTTACGTCATTATTCAATATTTTTAATAGATTTATTTTTAATTTTTGATTTCAATTTTTAATAATTTGTTTAAATTTAAAATAAATATATCAAATAATAGCTATTTATTTAAAAATCTTTTGAAAGAAAGATAAATTCTAAATTCTTATTTTTCTTTCTTTATATCAAAAAATATCGTAGTAGCATTAAAATAATTTAGAAATAATTATTAATTATATTAATAATATATATCAATTATAATATAATATATTAATTATTATATTAATTTATGTAATATTATATTTAATATAATAATATAATATAATATAATATATATATTTATTATAATAAATTGCTTATATATAAGTTATATACAAAAATATTTTTCACAATTGCAGAAGCAGCTTAAATCCTATATTTTTTCCATACATACTCGCAAATCTAGAAAATATTAGCGATACCATTTTAACTGATCAAGACAGTATTCTTTACATACATGGATTCTTGGAGAACTCGGAAATGGAAAACGTACAGACACCAATTAAATGTATTACTCTCACACAATATAAAATGAGATAAATTAGGAAAAAATGAAACGATTGAAAAAAGTTTCATATTTACAGCCTATTTAGACAAGGCAGACGTAAACGTCATATTGCTTGATTGGGGAAACATAGCATTTAATATTAATTACTTTCGCGTGTCAAATATGGTTCCTATGATAGGAAAACTCGTTGCTAAATCCTTGACAGAACTTCGTAAACTGATTGATTTGAATAAATTACATGTGATTGGGCATTCTTTGGGTGCTCATATAGCTGGTCATATTGGACGATCCATGAAAATTATTCTTAATCGAATAACAGGTAAGTAATTATGATTTTTTATAAAATATGAAATAAGAGTAAAATTATGTATTAATTTATGTATATATCTGATTTGAAAATTTATGTTAATTTTTATTTATGAGTAACAAATAATTTTTCAGAGGATATGAAATTATTAACTTTTATATAATGTATATAAATATTAAATATAAAATATAAATAAATACTATCCGATTGTTCTAGAACTCTCTATATAAATATGAATATCTGAATTTAAATTTGTTTCTATGATTCATCAAATATAAAGCTATATTCTACATATTTTTATATGTATGTTTGAATTCAGACTAAACAAAATATAAATAAATTTATTAAAATAATGGAACTTCTATTGACCGGATTCAATACTTGAATTTAAAATATCCGAATATTCTATATTTCAATTGAATGAATATTCGAGTACTCAAATTTTGATATCAATAGATTTGAACAACACTAACAAATAAATACATAAAATTTTTCATATATTACATATATATTTTAATTTCTAATTCATTGATAATATTTCAAATTTGATATATAAATCGATAAGTAAATATTTATTTATATATTTATTATTAATATAATAATATATTTATTAATATATTATTATATTAATATTAATATAATAATATATATATTATATTATTTATTATATTAATAAATATTTATATGTTAAATGTTAATTAAATTGAATTTAAAAATTATGACCGCATAAAAAATTTAAAATTTCATAAAAATAAAAAATTATAGACTTTATCTTAAGAAAAAAATATTTAATTATAAATATATTTAAATATATATTCTAGGTTATATCGATATAAAATATATATAAATATGATATAGAGTAAGATTTTTAATTGAAATATATTGATCGAAAAATTTTTAATTGCTTCTCAAAAGATTTATTTCTTAAAGAATTTCTTAAAAATACAATAACAAAATATATTATTATTTTTACGTATTCAATTCTATTCAATATTATTAACTTGAATTAAAAGAATAACAATCTTCTAATATAGGATTAGATCCAGCATTTCCACTCTTTTATCCTTCTGAGTGTCATCTCAGGTCGAGCGATGCCAAAGTCGTCGTTATCCTTCACACTGATGGTGGATTTTATGGGACGCCTTTCAATACAGGAACTGTTGATTTTTATGCAAACAAGGGGATCAGTCCTCAACCGGGTTGTCTTCCAACCATCGGAAGAGGTAGATTATAATTTGTTGTTAAGTCATTCTAATAGCTCATCGTTATAATATAGAAAATTTTAAAAGCGATCGAATACGACACTGATGATAACCGATTATGATTATAATTTATAAAAGATATATTATGTTGTTTGCTTAATAATCATTGTCATCTATTGCAAGAAGATAAATCATTTATGGTAAATCATTAATCATTAATGATAAAATATCTTTTTTATGTATATAGATATTTATTTTTCCTCTGTATGATAAAGGTAAGTAATTACATGAAATATTTTTATAAAATTAAAATATGTTATGCATGTATTATTAATATATCAAATATCTTTGAAATATCTTTGAATTGTAAAAAACAAAAATTAATATACAAAAATATTATTTTTATTTACTAAATTATAAATAATTTAAATTTGCATTAGATAAAGTGAAGTTGAAAGCAGTCTTGTTGTATTTTCATCTCGCTTCAACATAAATTTAAATTATTTAGAATTTAATAAATAAATCTCAACCGATTTTTTTAATCGATTTTTAAATATTAACTTCTTTGTTTGGTCTTTAAAATCAATCATTCAAAGATATTCTAAATATTTTTTATAATGAGATAGAAAAATATATATTTATACATATAAATAAAAGAACATTGATGACTTTGAAATATTTGAAAAAAATAAATTATTGATATTATTTCAATTATATATATATTATTATATAAGATATTTTTATATTATCACGATTAAAAGAAATATTAAATTTAATAATATTAATTTCATTTAAGTGAATTTCCTATATATTTTTCATTTTTCCTTATACATATATTTTATATATCATATTTTTATATTATCATCATATATTTTCTTCATTATATTTTAATATTTGATCTTTAATTTTTAATAGATATAAAAAAAGTCTAATTCATAAAGTCACAAAATTATAAAATTTTGGAAATATGTAGAATATATGTAACGAAATTCTTCTTGTTATCTAAAATTATTTTAAAAAATTAAAATTAAATTATTAAAATAAATAAATAAAATAATAAATAAAATAAAAAAAAATTATTAAATTTGATTATTCTTTGACTTTAGTTTGTAAATTACATTCTATATATAAGAGATAAAAAATTAATAATAAGGATCATCTTTTAAAATAAAGATTATTGAAAATAGAAAATCAAATTGTAAATAAAAACAAAAAGTATTTGTTTTTTATCAAAAAATTTGATTTTTATCAAAAAATGCAAATAAATGAAAATAATTATTAAAAAAAAAAAGAAAAGAAGAAATTATAAATAATATAACTGCATGACTTTGATTCAATATCAAGACAGAATCAATATATGATTTTTTATTAAAGTTTTTATTTAAAATTTTTTTTTAGTGAAATTCTTTGTTATTTAAGATTAAGATATTTCGTTATTTAAAATTAAATAAGTATTCTTGTCAAAAAATATAAATGAATTTATTATACAAATTAATATTAATAAATTAATATTTTTTGCAAAAACAAATATGTAATAAAAAAATATAAACAAATATATTTGTACAAAAAATATCTTATTAGCATTCAATTACTATTCATTTTGATTTTTTAAAACATAATGTTTCATTCAAAAGAAATTTTATCAATGTTAAACAAAGCATGATGAATTGATGCATATGAAATTTGTTGATATAAATAAAACTTTATGATTTTTCATGCTTGATTAATTGATATTATTTTATTCAGTTAGCATATACGCTTACTATGTAATTAAAGACATAGATTGAATAATTAATCTATTATTATCATACAAATTATATTTTGTATAAATTATTTTATTTTTTTTTAGTATGTTTTATTTATATGTGTATATTTACATTTTCTAATAAATGTTACAAAAATATTTCTTATTTTCTTTATCTTTATGCACAATATTTTTATGTAAATATGAAGTTAAGGAATTCTTTTTATAATTTTTATAATTTATACTTAAAAAATCAAAAAATAAGAATTCAAAGATCAATTTTTAATTTTTTAGAATAAATGAACAGAAATATGAAATTACTTATTACATATTATCTTTATATGATTTTTATTTCATTTCATATGATATTTTATTTGTCTTTGTCTAAAATTTTATAATTTTTGAATTTATGAGTAAAACATTCCTTATTAATTTATCAATGAAAATTTTATCCTCTAAATAAAATTTTTTCAGTTGATAGACTGAATTTGATAAATTGAATTAATAAGTTAAGTATTTATTTTAGAAGAATGTTTATTTTTTAATTTATTGAGATATATAGTTCATATATAATGTATTAATATATTTATGAGACATTTTTGGAGAAATTCTAGAGTTTAAAATAGACATAAATATTGATATACAAAAATAACAGATAAAGTTTATTCATTTATTCATTTATGTAATTAAAATTTACATTAGATAAAATGAAATATATCTAAAAATATTTTATCTGAAATTATTTTGATTTTTACCATTAATATTATTCAACAAGAAATAGATGGAAGTTAAATGATTTTAAAAAATATATATTCTACATTATCTATATTATCATTTCATATTTTATACATATTCATGTGTTTTAATTTTTTTATGAATGGATATTATAAAAATTAATTTTAGTTTCCTTTTCTTTCAATTTTCTAAAATGGAATTATATTTTTTGATATATTGTTCGATATAGCTTAACATTTTCTATAACAAAAATATTAATCCAATATACTTAAAAATTATTAATTTAGGATATATTTTAATTTGTGAATTTATTGTAGACATTGAAGGACAAATATTGTTTTGTATATTCTTTGTGTAATAAATTTTATAAAATTTAAATAATTTTTAGAAAATAATATTGAATTAATATTTCTTCATAAAAAATATTGTACTGCATGAAATAATGCAAAAAATATATGATGTATTGAAAAAATAAACGACCTGTGACTTTATACATCCGCTTATCAAAAGAAACATACAAAATAAATAATATCAAAATATGCATTTTTCAAAATCATTCAAATTCCATCCGAATATTTCTTACTGCGGATAATAATAGTAATAAAAATCAAAGTGATAATTTTGAGTGAAATATATAGAAATTTTTTGTATCTTTATTATATTCTGTTCTTGGCTCATTGGATTATCTAACTTTTAAATTGTTGTAATTTAATAAATAAACAAGTTTTGATCGAGATTTTATATATTACCTGTGTCTGTTTTAATCTTTAGAAAATTCTTCAAAGATATCCTATGAATATATTAATATTCTATATATACTTTTTTGCAAAAAAGTATACTATTCTATTGTATACTATTACTGTTATGCTTTTCAATAAATTCAACTTGTGTTATCTTGAGGACACAAAGATCAGATCATATCTTGTCGTTTTTCTTTAATATATTTTAATAATGGAATGGATATTTTATTCTAAAACAAATGACACAAATAAGCTATTATAGTTGATATATATATATATATATATATCAACTATAAATGAGACATATTTATAATATAATTTCAGAAAAATTGTAATAAGATTACAATAATTAATTTATTATTATTATTTAATTAATGTACACATATTCTTATATATTATATTATAGTGATATTCACGATTAAAATTTATCAAAGTAAATTCTATTTTACAAATCGCATTCATAAAAAATATTTACAATTTCATTTAATTTAAAAAACAAAAAATTTAATTATACCAAATTAAAATTTATATTTATTTTTTTCTTATATATAATAACTTTTGATAAAATTTTTTATTTTTACAATTGAAATTTCATATTTACTAAAGTTCATAAAAAAATATTAATTTTTAACTAATAGTTTTTATCATTTTTAAAATTAAATTTGTTGAAGATTTGTGCAGTCATCAAAAATCTGTGAAGATATATACGGAGTCCTTAAAAAATCCCAAAGCATTTCCGGCGCATAAATGCTTTAATAATAAAAAGGATAATGAAGTAATCTATTTTGGAGATTCAATACCACCTAATATGTAAATAATAATTTCTATTTTATTGTTTTAAATTTTATTTATTTTNTTTATATCAAATAAGATTTTCTATATAACATATACATTATATTTATTATATATATTATACATATATGCATATATAAATATAAATATATTACATATATTGGGTCAAATTTATATATGTTGCATATTTATATACTATATATCTTTTGTAAATATAATTTTTTAATATTTTATAAAATTATGTTTTATAAAATTAATATGTCTTTATCTGATAAAACAAATTGTAAATTGTAAATTGTAAATAATTCATTTTATTTTATCAGATAATATAAAAATAATTCTATAAATTATTATTTCATAATTTTATTTCATAATTTTAAAATAAAGTTTTTATATAATATCGTATATATTATATTAATAACATTATAGTAATAATTATTGATGATGAATAAAATTTAATTATTGCTTATTTTTACACTTTATATCTTTAATAATTATAACCGTACACAAATTATCATAGAATTGCAAATTCAAAAAGAAAATCATAGTAACACAATTTTCTATTGAATTGATATTAAAGCTTCTTAACTCTATTAGGATTTCAAGGATACGCAATACAATATATATATATATACATAAGTATATACAATATATATAATATAGTATATGTAATTTATTTCCTCGAAAATTTCAATAATTTTATTATTGTTTATAGCTATAATAAATTTTAAGTAGATTTCTTAGATCATTTTTATTTTATTTTCATTATGTAATTTTTTTTATTCATTAAATTGTATCAAAACAAATTGAATACTTTTTTTATGCTATATGTAACGAATATTATTTTAATTTTGATGAATTGAATCAAAAATAATTAAGATATATTATATAATCTACTTATACAGTAATTTTATAAAATTAAAAAATTTTTAAAAATAAAAATAAAATTTAAAAATCGCACTATATATAATATTTATAAAAAAAATTGATCCTTTATAACTTTTTTTTTTATTTAATCACTTATATCGCTAATAAAAAAAAAATTAAGCATTTAAGCATATTAAGTCTAATTTAAATATTAATTCTTTTAAATATTTCAATAAATTCAAATAATTTTGTAATATATACGCATATAAAATAGATATATTATTAATAAAAAAAGATCATACTTTTACATGTAATCTATTTTATATCTTACTTGATGTTATAAAGTAATTCCTGCATTTCAAAATTACAAATAGAATTTCTATTTACAAATTTTGAGATTATTTAAGAAATTGAATTTATTTATTTAACGAAAATGATACATGAATAGCTATTTATAATTTCATTTTAATCATTTATCGTCATGATTAATAGAAACCAATATCTCTTTTGATATATACATATAAAATAGATATCATTAATGTATATTATACATAATTATATATAATTATATATAAAGTCATGCTTTTATCACATATAATCTGTCTTATTATAAACTGATTTATTTCCTGTATTTCTCAAAATTACAAATAAAATTTCCGTTCATAAATTTTAAGATTGTTTGAGAAATTGAATCTATCTACTAATTTGGCAAAGTGACGTATGAATATGTTTATAATTTCATTTTAATCATTCATCGTCATGAATAATTAACAGGAACCAATTATGTTTCTTTTGATGCATATGATGTCCACTCACCTTAACAAAGTTGACATTCCACATATTAATTACTTCTATCTCCTAAGAACAAAAGAAAGAAAAAATAAAAACAAAAGAAAGAAGAGTTAATTTCCATTATTTTTATTTCGTTTTCAAAACAATTTATATATGTATGTATATAATATATATATATATATATTACTAATTTGTTTTTTAATTAGCGGAAGTTAAAAAATTTCATAATTAAATTCTATTTCATTTTTGCAAATGAAATTCAAAACTTACATTGTCAAATATTTTAACATTATATTTGAACATTATTCAAATATTTTAATAAGAAATAAAATTTATTTTAAACTGATATTTGATATAATATTTACATAATATTTATAATATTATATATATGAATTGAAATATAAACTCATTAATTATTAAAATAAAATTAGAAATACTTAAGAAATTAAAAAATGATGATAGTACTATAGAATTGACAAAATTTAATTTATTTAATTAATTAATTTAATTACTAATTAATTTAATTGAGAAATTCACAATTATTAGCATAAATAAACAGAAAATTAAAAATTATTTTTATGGTAGATATATATTTTCCAAGCACATCTTCTAAATGTAGAGAATGAGATAATATTGATGTCACAAGATAAATCCAATGAAAAAAAACTATGAGGAAAATATTGTTAATAA
The DNA here is from genome assembly GCF_000469605.1 of Apis dorsata. Lineage (NCBI taxonomy): Eukaryota > Metazoa > Arthropoda > Insecta > Hymenoptera > Apidae > Apis > Apis dorsata. The sequence continues at coordinate 108,573 of NW_006263820.1, read as the reverse complement.
TATTTTAAATTTTAACATTGAAATAAAGAATAGAAAATATACACAAAAAATAACAATAAATATATGTCTCATTTTAAATTTTGAACTAAAAAAAAAATTTTGATAATTTGAAGTATAAATGAAATACACTTAGCATTATGTGTTAAAAAAAAAGCAATTTAGTAATTAAAAAAAATATATCTTAAAATAATAATACTAATACTAATTTTATTGCAAATATTTTTTTTATATAAAATTTTTCTTATATATACAGATATATTTATATATGATACGTTCAACAATAAGTAAGAATTATCTATTGTTGCTATATATTCCATTATCTAAAAATTTCTTTACCTGAATAGTTTTATATTAATTTAGATAATGAAGATATGATAATTTTTCGAATCAAATCTTTTTTAAAAAATAAATTTTAATAAAACATTGC
>NW_006263820.1:96907-107882 GCF_000469605.1 Apis dorsata | reverse complement strand
ATATATATATATATATTATTAATATATATATTTATATATATTAATAATAATTTATATATATTATAAATATATATTATTAAAATATTAATAGGACATTTTTGGAGGATTGATTTTAAAGAATAAAACAAATAAAAATTGATACGTAAAAATAGTTATCAATTGAAATTTATTTAATGATTAAAACTTATTAATTATAGCTTATTATTAATTAATTTGTGATAATTAAAGCGAAACAAAAAAAAATGATATCTTTCTGTCTTTGTTATTGCATTCTATTTCCACTTCATTTTTTAACAATTGTTTATAAATTAATAAATAAATCAATAATTTTATTTATTTTGATTTCTAGAATCCATTATATAATTTATATTATATATAGTATTGGATATATGTTGATTTCATATGTCAAATTATAATTTAACAACAATTATATTTAGAAATTATATAATATAATATATAACTATGCATGGCATTAATATTCATCAAATATTTTTAAAAAATCAATTTTATACATCAAAACGAAGATAAAAGTTATAATACAAAAATTTATATTCAAATTATTTTATATATTATAAAATAATTTATATATTATTTAATTTATATATTATATATACAGAATATTCATGTTATTTCTGTTTCCAGAATTTTTTTCAAAAATAGTAAGTTTTAAAAAAAATGAAGATTTTTTACATTCAATGCAGAATAAATTTTTTAAGTTATTCAAACTACAATCATAAAATGATATCATAATTTGCTAAAATTATTATTTGTTTAATGTTTTTTTCATATTTCTTATATTAAATTTATAGAAATCCTCATATATATTTGATTAAAAATTTGCAAAACTTTAAAAACTTTCATATTCTATTCGTTATTTATTAAATTATTGAGTTAACTGAAAAATCCAATATTCTCTCTTCCATAATAGATCATTAAATTCGTTTCGACTATTATGATATAAAAAAAAAGAAATAAATATTAATTTAAAAAAAATCATAATATTGTCATTTTATAAATTATTGTATAATATTACACTATCATAAATTTAAAAAAATTGTTTCAATTGTTAGATTGCGTATAAAAAATAAAATTTATCTTTTTTCATTTTTAAATCTATTTTTTTTTTATATTTATATATAAAATCTATATCATATATTCATAGATTTTTTAAATCTATTGAAATATTTCGAAAAAAAATCTAAGAACTAATAGCATGAACAATCTACATAACTATAGATATAGATAAATCGTGAACATAATTTTACTATCAATATAGAAAAAAATTCTTAGTCTAGTGTTGTATCTTGATTGTAATTTATAACCTATTCAACAAATTACCTCGATTACAGAGCGAAATGATTAACAATAATGTTCAATTCTACGATCTAATTGAAACACATGCGTCCTCTGTTCAAATATCTAATCATTCGAAGACTAATCCAACATGTAGTTAATTGCGTTGTTAACATGCATAACCGCAGTACCGCAACTTCGTAAAGTAATATCCGTGCACACGAATGCATTCTAATCGAACCAATTAAATTAACTTGACAGTGCAACTGGTTCGTTACTATGTATCCATATGTCGCGAGAACCGTTACTATTTACATCATTCTAAAGACTTCCGAAAAACAAACTGCTTTTCTCTTCCTAGCTATTCATCCTAAGAATTATCAATCGGCTATGTTATATTTTAATCGGAGATATTCTATAGAAGAGCAATATATTAATTTCGTCATAGTTTCTATTCATTAATTATCGAAAAATTTCTTAATTACATCTCATTACATTTCACATATATATGTATTTATATATGTTAAAATATATATGTTAAAATTTAATATAAAATAAAATATTTTAGAATTTAAAACACAATAAGAAAATTATTTATTTCAATTCTTAATATTTCATGGCAGATTGTCATTATTTTTTTGGCCGATTTTAAATAACATATTTATTATTATTATTATGTTATAATATATTTATTATTTATTAATTATATTATCTTAGAATAATCTTAGAATTATTTATTATTAACTTTTAAATGATTTTAATTTTTTAATTTTAATTAAAACTAACTATTTTAATTTTAATTAAAACTAACTATTGAATAATTTTTTTCTCAATTTTTCAATAAATAATTGAAAAATTATAAAATAAAAAAATATTTGCAAATTCTCATTTAATTATTTTTTTATAATTAGATAAAATACCATATTTTTATATACTTCCCAAATTAAAGAATTTTTCTAACAATTACAAGTTTTGTTTGAATAGCTTTATAACAAATTCAGTTAACGAAATTATGAAATAATCGAATTTTATAAGTATTGTTTATATTATCAAAGATATTTTAAATTTAAAATGAATAATCGCATAAATTATATTTAAATATTAAATATTTATATATTTATACAAAATTTGAATGTACAAAAACCTATGTCATATAAAAGAATATAAAATATACAAAGTACAATTTTTATCTTAATAATATATTATATTTGAGAAATAAAGTAAATCTCTCTTTAAACTCTATTTCTTTAGTCATATTCATATGAATTTGATTTTACAAAAAAAATCCACAGTTTAATTGATAATGATTGAAAATAATCACATTATATTTTTTAACAAATTATAATTTTTATGTTACGTTATATTGCAACAAATGGGGGATATTGGATGAATTTTATAATGAAGAATTCAATATAAAATTATTAATAGTTATTAATAAAAATTATTTAATTAAATTAATATAACATAATATTAAATATATATATATATGAATATCTTTCGAAAAAAATTCAACAATGAACAAAAATCAATAAAATGCAAAAAAATACAAAGGAGACATTCCGCAATCTTATTAATATCACAATGATATTCCAGATGAATCTAGAGCATGATCTATATAATACTATTTGAGAATCGGAACGCGAGAAACAGGATCATTAACAACACTTATGATGCAAGGAAACATCTAACATCCGAGGTTGAATCTCAAACCATTCATGCTTCACTGAATAAGACGAAACAAATATAATCATTACGTATACGTGGAACCCCTTCTTCCGCTATCCAAACAAGAATCCCCATACACAATCCGTTCACGGGAATACTACATATAACTTCGTTTCTCTACCGGTATGCTAGCATAAGTGTTGCGCGCATGAGGTGGTGCAACCAGTGCGCCTCTCTAAAGGACATAATTCTTTGATCTCGATTTTTGTCCACTCACCCTATCTCTTTGCCCCACCTTTGCCTCCGCCCAATCCACTGTAGCTAACTTATCCAGGTTGATGCTGTGTTGGCTTCGTCGTTCTACATACATCGTGCGCCGTCCTCTCTTCGCACAGAAAATTCAAGACCGGTTAATCCAGATTAACTTTGAGCCGACGTTACTGTACTGTAGGTAAGCGCACGTGTACGAACGCCTCTGTACACGTATATACATGATTGTGAACATGTGTCCGAGTATATGCACGAGAGTTTGTGCCGGCGAACCTCGATCGGGAGTAACGATCTTCCGCGATCAAAATGCAACGATACTTTCCCCCTGGAGCACTCGCCGGACCTGTCCTACCGCTGCACCGAGCTCTTCTTCGCGAAGGCAGAATTACAGACGTGTGTAACGTCTGCGAATCGTGACCTATGAGTCTATAGAAAAAGATTGTTCTTTAACTCTTTAGTTATATATTTTTTCATATCTCATCTCAGAAATATATCATATTCAATTTTCTGAATTAATACTAATAAATTTTTGTTTTCATTTATTTACATTTATCTTTTTTTATTCAAATATGATTTAAAACTATCTTTTTTTTTTCAAATACTAATAATAAAACAATATTCTTTTTATATTATCCCTCCTAATTTATTTTAATAAATTAAGATCTATTTTGATAGATTAAACGGATAATTTTGAAGAACTTGAGATGAATCAATTCATTTGATTATCAAAAATCAATTAATATAAATGAATATCTTTAATGAATATTATTATATTTAAGCAACATACATTTATAAATTGATTTAATATTATTATAATTTAAATATAACAAAATAGATCATTATATATATCAATTTTGATTATAGATTGTTAGTGAGAGAATATTAAGATTTGTAATTGAATTTTAGGACTAATAGGATTAGAAAATTGATTTAGTAGAATGAATTTATAATTTTAAATTAAAATATTACAGATTTAATAGATTTATTATTTAATTTAATATTCAAATATAGAATATATTGATTTAAGATTCAAATATAGAATAGATAGAATAGAAAACGTGAAATTTTAAATATTGACAAGACCATTAAATATTATTAAATATGAGAAGTATAGAAAAATTGTTTTCAAGTATTGATGAAATTAAAATTGAAATACGAAATGTTATTATTAGATCGCGAATATTTATATAAAAACTTGTAAAATGTAATTATTTTATTTTAAATTAAGAACTACTTTTTTTTACATTTTATAATTTTATTATTTTGCATGCATTATTAATTTCTAAATAAAATTTAACAAATTCATTAGATCTTATCTAAAAAAAACTTTTAAATAGCAATGATAAAAAATTATATTGATAAATATTATATTGATTAATAAGTTGTTTTTATATATAAGATATATCTTGTTAATTTAAATTTTGCTAAATTAAAATTGACAATTTATTTAAAAAAAAATACATTTAATATTTTAAAAATATTGAATCAATTATATTTAGAAGAAGAATAATATATAAGATAATATATATAATAAATAATATAAAAATAATATAAAAAATTAAATCATCTTTGTTATGTTAAAAATGAAATAAAATTATAAAACCGGTATTATAAATATGACAACTGAATCCAGATTTGAAAACTTAATTGAATTAAATGCAAATCAAATTTGTTAAAGATGTCTATATACTCAATGTAAGAAGGGAATATCGTGAGCATAAAGTCTTTGTATAAGACATCGTTCTTGATATTAATGATGGCAACGCATCACCAGTAATGAACATGCATAACCTGTCCCGCCCACGAGCATACTCTGCGTTATACTCATACAATAATATTATCTATACAGTGCTGTATCACGAATCGTCTAATTTCTCAGGAAATTAGATTATTAACCTTAACTTAATTATTAATATGTTATCTAAGGTTTTTTCCAAAAATATATTCTTTTCAATTTACTTTTTTATAATTTTTAATTCTTCGTTAACGATCTTAAAAAATGATCTACGATCTTAAAAAATCAAGCTTATTAATTAGAAATGGTTTAAAAATTATATTTAATCTTTATATTTAATTTAACAAAAAAGTTAAATATACGTATAGATAACAAATTATTCGTTATTCGTATCATTTGCTTTCATTATCTTCTCATTTCATTATCTTTTCATTATCGAATAACATTTTCTTTTAATATATTAAAAAGCACCTAATTTTTGTTAAAAAAAATATTTGTTTATCTTTTCCAAGTTATAAGATCATTTTAGAATTAAATTTTACATTTGAATTTTCGCAATTAAAAAAAATATATATATGTGTGTATATGTATATATGTTTGGATATTTTTTGCAAATTTTTTTATAAAAACTATTTTTAGCCAGATTTTGCATTGCAAAATTTCATTAAAATCAATGTCTTTTATTTTTCTTATAAGAATGGGATACTTAAAACTTTAAAAATTTAAAAGCTTTTAAAATTCAGCAATAATAATAATTAAATTTTAATAAAATAATTGAATTGATATTATAGATATTAGACTTATTTTAACTGATATTTTTTTATAAATCCATTGCAATAATTTATGAAAAAAAAATAAGATATAGAAATTTTTTACAAATAAACAAAATAATTATCGTTACATTGAATAAATTTATTTTAGAAATTATTATGAAATATTATGAAATTATTATTATTATTATTTTATTATTATATTTTATTATTTATTATTATATTATATTATATTATTTATTATATTATATTATATTATTTATTATTATATTATTAGAATTTATTAAAATTTTAATTTTTAACTTAACTTTTTAATTTTAAAACTTTCTTAAAAGAAAAAAGAAGAGAATAAAAATATTAACATTTTAAATTTCGAAAATCTGCTTCAAATTTTGAAATTTTGGAAATGTTTTACGAGTTCATAGATTTTGTTTGTCAAATTTCATAGATTATGTTTCAATCCATAAATATATCATCTTATCGATAGTGGTATATTGTTATTATAAGACATATAAAATAATCGAATACGAACATACATTATTTAAATGTAAACAACTGGATACGTACATGACATATATATACAGCATAACATTAATGAATTGTAAAAATTTCCAAGTTATTTTTCATTACTTGTTCCCTAAAATAATTATATTTTAAAATGTAACTAGATTGATAGTACACTTCTATTTGCATTACAATTATTTATATTAAAAAGATCAATTTTAAATATTGTTATATTGTTAATATTTTTAATATTTTAAAAATTCATTATTAATATTTTAGTAGTTTATTATTACATTATTAAAATTTTAAAATTAATTTTTTTTTGCACAAAACAAATTTTTTTCAAAAAGTTATCAAAAAATTTGAAATTAATTTATAAAAGTTTTATTACAATTTCAGATTATAATGTTGAATATCAAATTAAACAAAATATATTATTATTTAATATTTATATTTCTTTCTTATTAGGAATATACTTAAATCGCTTTTTTATTTTATTTTAACACGACTAAATACGATTAAATAATATCAATATATGATTTTTCATTTATATTATAGCGTCTCATTAAAAAATTCATTAAAAGACAATTTTACAATTTTGTTATTTACTAACTCTTAATAAATATTTATATTATATATTTATATTATTAAATATCATGGATAATATATCCAATGCCTTAAATATGCATATTTGACATTCGTATTCCAACAGCAAGATAGTAAAAACATATTATATTCACCGATTACTGATATTAAGCTATTTAAAGTGCGTAATAAATAGTGGATTTTACACCCATGAGATTCCAATGTCAAAGCATGTTATACTATAGGAGAATTAATCATGCTATTAAATTAATAACATGATATAGTAGATCCGATATTATATTATATAATGTATTGAAAAAAAAAGAATTAAACGAGAAAGAAAGAATTAAACGAGAAAGAAAAAATTAGAAAAAAAAGAAAAGAAATCAAAATGGATAAAACTCAAAGATTAATGGAAGCTATATCATAAAATTTTCTTTATCTTTTTTTGTAAATATTTTATATGGTACAAAGAATTATAAGAATTATAATAATTCTTTGCTAATTTATTTAATTCAATAATCAAAAAATACGAGATAATGTAAATTAAGAATCTCAATTTATTTTTATAAATATTGTGATTATTTGAGATTCTTAATTTACATTATCTCGTATTTTTTGATTATTGAATTAAATAAATTAGCAAGCAGCAATTCATAGATTTTTATTATACGCGTACCAATTCAATTTCATTCATTTTTTTATGCTTGATTTCATTCGAAATGACAAAACAAGAAATTCAACATAATTTTCATTCTGTGAAAATCTAAAATATAATAAATAATAACAAATCTAGATATATATAGTCCAAATTATAATGAAATCTTAGCATTATGGAAATTTTGCATACTTCATATTCCATGGAATGCTGGCTTTTTCTTTGAATTAATGTTTAAAGAATCTGAACTACTAACTTACGATTTAATTTATAACCGATTTTATATATCAGTCAAAAATCGAATTATTCTGTGAAAGAATCATTGAAATGTTCATTGCTTTGAATGAAATTTTTTTATAGTATATATCCAATTGTGTAATAATTCTTTGGATGCATAATGCACTCGTTGGTTACAAATCGTATATCGTCATTATTTCCTTTCGCCTTTCACGCGTCCTTCGGAAGATGTAATTCATTTTTTGAAAAAATTCTAGCCTCTTACTTCCATTAAGCATGCCAGAAAGTAACTAGAAAGAAAATTCAATCGGAAAAAATTTATTTCGGATTAAATGAATACTGTTATAACATAAACAAAGTATCATTATTTTTAATTTATTTTTTTATTATTGCTCCAGCCCATTCCTGAAGCTATGATATGTAATAATAAAACTAATTTATTATAAAGTTCACAAGTTTGTTAATAAGTTCAATTGTAAAACGATCAAAAGCAAATGAAGATTTATATTTATCACTAAATTCACAATGTTCTAAAGTGCGAGGTTACAAGTTCGAAAGATTTTAAAATAAGAAGTTCTGAGGTTACAAGAATTCTAAAAATTCTGACAGTTCAGGAATTCAGTTCAGGAAATTCTAAAAATTCAAAAGATTTCAAAATTCAAAAAAGTTTTGAAGATTAAAAAGATTTTAAAAGTTCTGAAATTCAAAAAATTCTCACGAAATGTATGTACTCCCTAAAGCCTCCCTTTCATGTTCATCTCGCAAGATTACGGATTTTCAGTGAGATATATAAGTGACACTATGGGTCAATCCTTTGATTGATATCTTCAATCTAAAAAAAATTCCTAAAATAAAACCGAAGGCCACACACAGAATTCGCTGTTTTCAAGAAATTGAAGAGTGTTTATAATAATTCTTTTCAAGGATGATGCTGATTGTCGTTAAAATTGGCATGACTGGAAAATCTCGAATCCCAGTATCATATTGACACTCCAGTCGAATAGTTTCTAAATATACGAAGAATTGTCCGAATTTTTCTCTAAAACACGATATTGTCCTCGCATCATTCTATATCATCTATTCAATATCTGAACAGCAATCAATAGATAAAATGCTTTTAATTAATACATGTCAGATTTTATTTTATTTTCAATACAATTAAAATTTTTAATCAAAATACTACTAATTTTAACAAATATATTTTGATAATACTAATAAAGGAAGATTAAAAAATAAGAAAATATATACAAAGTATTTCAAAGTATATTACTAAAAATTCATCTTTATTATTTCATCATATCATATTACATTAAAAAATGTCAATAATCGACATTTTATCTATAGTTAAAATCATTAAAGAATTATCGATTTAGTTTTTTAAAAACCGTATTTTTACTACACTAAAGTTATTTACAATCGTGGGAATTTGTTTCAAACTTTCGAACAAATGATATCAAAACTACATATAGTATATCATTTGAAATTTAAATCCATTCATAATTAGTTTAACAAAATATTTAAAAAAACGAAAATCAATATTTGGAATTTAAAAATATCTGTTTTAATTTTGTTAGAAATATAACAATTTAATATAGAAAAATACAATGAAATTTGCATATAATTTTTCTTTAGTTCTAAGAAAAAAAAAACTTATAATATTAATATTAATATTAATATTAATATTATTTTTAACAGTTAATAATAATAATTAACAATAATATTTATAATTTTTATATTAATATTATTAGTAGTTTTTTAACTTTCGTTAATCTAATTTAAATTTAATAATCTAATTCATATTATATTAATCTAATTCATCGAGTTTAAACTTTTTATACAGTTTAAATTTAACAGAGTTTAAATTTTTTATACAAAAAATTAATTTTGACATCGTTATTGTATGATTTCATTCATATTTCATTATTTTTTAATTGTTTTTTCTTGTTTATTATTTTTCATTTTCAGTTACGATAAAATTCTCAATAAATTTTCATAAATTATAAATTTTTTTGTCTAAATCATTCCTTTTACGTTAGCATGATATGTTTTAGAATCATTTTATAAAAATATAATTCATGATTATTAACGTTTTTAACATTGTTATCAATGAATCAAATTAATATATATATTTGATATGCATGTCAATATTTGTTATTAGAACGATAAAAGTTTAATGATATATAATAATACTTTTTTTTTATTCCAAAAAAACCAATATTTAAATTCAAATAAAAACAAAAGCTGGATGAATAAAACTAATATATATATATATATATATTATATATATATATTCTATTCTATTCTTTTTTATTCTAATCTATATTTTATTATTTTATTCTAATCTATACAATTCATATCTTTAAATAAAATCTAATATATATAACAAACGAGCAGGATTTCTAATGCTACCTCTACAGATTGAATCAATTAACAAAGAAAGATCTCCAATCCACAAATTTAAAACATTTTAAAATTTTGGAAATATTAAAGCATATAAATCATGCAATTTTTTTTGTTACTCAAATTCACTTATATAAAATTGAATTATAAAAATATCTATTTTTTAATTTTGTGTTATAATTTGCAAAAGATAGAGAAAAAGAAAAAGTTTTAAATAAATGTTACTTTTTTTAATAAGAATTATTAATATATATTTATATTTAATAATTTTAATTTCGATATATAATCATAAAATTTTTATGAATCTAAATTCAGTTAATTTATATTATTAAAATTAAGAATAATTGTTTTTTATAAAACAATAATATGTAATGAATATATAAGTTATAATAGATTATATATGAATCATTTTTTTAGTGAAATATAACTTCAAAAATATAAAATTAATTCTTGAAATTTCGATATTATTTTTGTTTCTTTAAATATTCGTAAATAGAATAGATCAAAATTTTAAACTATAAAATATTATATATCTATAAATTTTAGTATTCTATTATTTCATAAAAAATATTTTCAGACAATATGAAAAAATAATATAATTGATTTCCTGTACTCAAAAGAGATTTTTCAAAAAATAAATTGTATTTATTTATAGCATTATGCTTTATATATATATAAAATGTATTATATACAAATTTTCATTAAAATTAATTTTTTCATGATAGATGAATTTCCTTATATAAAAGTATATATATAAAAAATTTTTATAATTAATTGTAGATATAGAATAAATAGAAAGAATATTGTAAATATATATATTATTTAACAATATGAATATGATTTCATAACATATGCATA
>NW_006263820.1:92449-96700 GCF_000469605.1 Apis dorsata | reverse complement strand
CTAATAGTAAAATTTAAATTAATATTATTTAATATAATAATAATTATATATATGTAATAATTAATATTTGTGTATACATATATATTTATTTTGAAATAAAGAAAATTTATTCATGTTTCATACATTAAAATTGTTAATACAAATTTTTAATTTTTAAGACTCAAAAAATAAATATATAAAAATCAAATTTTTGAAAAAGTGCATTTAATATCGCATCGCAAGAAATATATAGGTTAATTTTTACAAGATGTTTGAAAATTTATTAGTATTTTTTTCGTAAACGATTTTTTTTCATATTAAAAAAAGTATTAGAGTTATTTTGTTCTCTATAAATAATTTCTATATAATCATAGACATCAATTTTTTATATTTTTAATATTTCATAAAACAAAAATTACTTTTTTTTAAATACAATATTACATATAACATATATGAAAGTATATGTCAAGACAAATTCATTCATGTGCATGATTATAATTTCCAAAGTTTCCATGCAAAGTTAGAAGTAAACATTTTCTATATTATGTATTTTTATTTTTAAATCGTTTACATTTAAAAACGGTTATAAACAATATTTTCAAAGAAAACAAATCTAAAAATTTGAATGGCTATTTCACAAATTTCTACGTTTATTTTAAGAAAATGTTATTCAAAAAATTTGTTACTATTTTATAATTATGAATTCCACAAAATCAAACAGATGTCTGTATATCAATATTTCAAATAAAAATAGCAAAAATCATTAAAAATATATTGCATAGAATATACGTATACAAAAATATACATAAACATAATACAAAAATAATTATAAATATAATATATTTTAACTATTAACATATTAATAAGAAATATAAGTATAATAATATGCAAAATGTTCACTTCTAACTTTGCATGACTTTGAATGATATAATCTTAAAAATTATAATTATGTACATAAATGAATTTGTTTTGATATATGATTTCATATGATATAAAAATATACAATATTACATTTAAAGTTTTGTTTTTCGAAAAAGGAGATTATAGAATATTGGAGATATAAAAAAATGATATATCGCTACAAACAAAAAGCTTAAAACATATAGCTTAAAACAAAAAGCTTTTTTTTTCTAACATTTTTTTATACTCTTTTTTACTTTTATGAAATATTAGATAATAAATATCTATATATGAGTTTTTAAAGTTATTTTTACATATTTTTTTATTATTTTTTAATATATAACTGCTTTGATCAATTTTTGTATTAAAATTATTTTAAAATTTAAAAAAATCTTTTGTTATAAGAATATAAAAATTGATTCTTGATATATTTTATTTTTTATATTTTGATTTATATATTGAACAAATAAAATTAAATTCAGTTGTTCTTGAATTTCATCTACTCATATAAATATAATATAATATATGTAAATATAATATATCGAAATGTAATCTATTTATGTAAACATACCTTTGCATTCGCAACAATAGTATTGTGATGATAAACGTAGGTTTAATAGATAGATAATTGTGTCCGATGGTCAGAGCATAATGTGTTTACAAACTTGTCATGTGGCGGTCAGACCTATTCACAACGAAACTTTTTTTACCAATGAAACTCAGAAAATCTTTTCCCAATTCAATTGGAAAGATCACAGTTTCCCGATGGGACACAATAATAACCAATGATATCGATTACTGTCTGACTCGTGATATTCCCAAGTTAGAGAAAAATTTTTCGAATTAAAATGATGTTGGCCGTATTTGGAATATATCACTCAGCTAAGCTGAAGTGTATCAAAAATATACAATTATAAAATTCGACTAAACTCTCGAAAAGGACAATTTTCTCAGATAACATCATCCTTTGTTTAGGCTTAATAGAGCGATAATAATAGAAAAGAGTTTTTATGAAGAATTTTTCCGAATAAGCTGTTTATAAATTTTGCGAACAATAAGTGCTCACAAACAATACTTATATAAACTATATTTTATATTTATATTATATATTATATATGTTTTTCGTGATTATCTTTAAAGTATTATGTATATTACATAATACAAATATTCAGTATTATTATTTTCAATCATAACATTTCTAATTCATCATTATAAATATCTATTTTATTTTCAAGTTCAAATTTTCTTTATGCTGCTTTACATTTTTTTTATTATTATTTTTTCTTTTTTTAATAATAAATTTTTTTATTATAGTTTTTTATATTTTTTTTTCTATTTTCATTTTTTTCTGTTTCCTATTTTCGCGAATAATAATATAATAATTAATATAATATAAAAATTAATATTTTTTTTTAAACATTTTTATAAAATAATATTAGAAGATACGCAGATCTTTAATGTTTAGAAAATTTAGATTTGATAAATATTAAGAAATTTTATTAGAGAGAATTTAGAATTTAGAATTTAGGATTTAGAATTTAAAATATTTATATGAAATGATTTGAATTCTAATTGTGATGATAAAATATTATATGTACGATACATATTATCCATAGTATTAGAATTTTGATTATTTTAATTATTTAAAATTTTTATATTTTTAAATTTAAAAAAGTTATAAATTATTTTCATAGAAAATATCTCAATTTAATGGAAAAGTTCTGTTTTCCGGAAAGAGTTTATTAATTAATAATTTATTTTTAATTGATATTTTTTTTGTACGGTTATAAACTGTATTAATGTAAATGTAATCTGTGTTAAATATAAATATATTAAATATAATCGAATTACTTTAATTGGAATTATTAAATCATTTTTATTCCTTTTTTTTTATTTCTTTGTCCTGAATAACAACTCAAATACTTTTCAATTTTCTAAATAATAATAATTTTTGAATAAATTTCACAAATTTTATATCTAGAAATTGCATTTTCTATAAATGAATGAAGATTAACAAAGAATTAACATGATTTTGTTTTTAAAACATCTTTGTTTCACATTTTTGCTTTCAAAATATCAATATTTATAATATGCTAATTATATCCATCTATAATAGTACTAAAGGAATTAGGTTTTCTGCACTTAGATTAATATATTATATAAAGTAATAAAATCATAGAAAAGATTTCATTTTGACATGCTTAGATTGCTCTTATAAGAATTCTTACTAATTTTTGTTTTATTGTCTTTCTGATTTATATAAAAAATAAAGGAATATATGTATCTATTATATTTTTGTAAATTAAAACTGTGATTAACTTTTTAGTTGATGTTAATGCTGCAATTTTTTTTATCTTTTATTGCTATTATTTGAAATATTTTATATTGTACACAAATTTCTATTTCATCAATGTTGAATATGCAATGAAGTTGTACTTTCATTTGACTTTTTTTTTTTATTTTATATAAATCAAAAAAGTTTTTTATTTACATTTTTTATTGAAAATTTTAAAATTCTCACATGAAATAGCATATGATGTTCTTAATAAAAAGTATGAATTTATTTCTTATAAAATCCTTGAATCATTTTTTCTCCGCTTTTTCATTCTGAAATGAATGAAAAATATTATTTGTTACTAGAAAATATTTTTATATCTTTTTATATCTTTTTCCAAAAAATTTCTTATTTCAAAAAAGTTTCTTAATCCAAAAAATTTGTTGTTCAATCATAATCATTTATTATCATTGTTCCATTAATTATTTGTCATCAAGCGATATTGGAAAATTCTGAAAATATGATTTTAATAGTTTTATTAGAAATACTAAAATTAGGAGATATTTTAAAAATGCATATTATATATAAAAATAAAAGAAAAATATTTAATTTATAAATATCAATTTTATTCTTTAAACATGATTAATCAGATATTTCTAATATTCTTGTATTCACCAAATTTTTAGATTTTTCCGAATATAGTATAAAATTTTCCAATAAATTTTTACTATTAAGATTTATTAAAATATTATTAAATAGTTTTCCGTTGCTTTTCACATGACAATTATATCACCATACATTATGTATATTTAGATATTAATTTAATTCATAACTGATCAATTTTATAATTATTATAAAAGATAATTATTTATAAGATAATTTATAAAGATAATTATAATTTATTTATAAAGATAATTATTTATAGATAATTATTTATAAAAAAATATTCGATAATTTTTTATTATATTTTTTTTAATATGATATAAAAGTCATCTGAATAATGTTATGAAGATTTATTATGAAGACTCGGCAGTCATTGTTTATTAAAAAATTATTAATAAGAATTTCTGCAAAAGTTTAGAATATAATTTAAAATA
>NW_006263820.1:91693-92223 GCF_000469605.1 Apis dorsata | reverse complement strand
AATAATGATCTTAAAATATATTCAAAATCATTAATCTATGTTTCTCTATAATATAAAATTCTTTTATTTTTCGATATTCGCAAAAATATATTATGAATATATTTAAATATATATAATATATAAATAATATATATATAATATTATATATATTATAAATTATATATCTATATATAATTCAATATTGATCATTTTTTAAGATTTCTTCTTAAATTAAGAATGAATTTTTTTATGTATTATGAACATATATTACAAAGTAAAAAGTGTGAACAGAAGAAAAATCCTCTGTACTTCTATTCAGAAAAAAATTTAGCCTAATCTAAAGTCACTTTTAAATAAATTATAATAATTATAAAACTTGAAATAGATTAGATTTTTATGGAATATAAAAATATAGAGAAACAGGGATAAACTATCTGCTCATGTTTTTACATTATTCTATATATATATATATATGTATATATATAATAATTATATAATTATTGTATATTGTATAAAAAATTATTGTATAAAAAGTATTTAAATCATTTTTT
>NW_006263820.1:85842-89586 GCF_000469605.1 Apis dorsata | reverse complement strand
TATATATATAGATATTAGATTTTATATATAGATTATTAAATTATATATATAAATTTTATTAATATAAATTTCTAATCTTTTCTTCATTCTTTTTCTATACTCTAAAAAGTTTAACAGGAAGAAATCTAGAGTGGGGAAAAGAGTTATATGCGTCTCGTGAATCACTAGTTATCGAAACTTGTTTTAGAGTAGATCAATTTTAGAAATCAAAATAAAGTTGACATACAAAAATATGATGTGTGAAATAATTTTATTTCCATCACATTGCGAAAATATGCTTGTATTTTGTTAAATTACAAAAACATATCTAAAATAATTATATAAAAAAAAATAAATTGTACATCATAATTATTAATATTATTGCTTAATAATAAACTTTAATTTTAAAACAACAATTAATTTTATTATATTATTTAATAACACTAATAAATAACACTAATATATTATTTAATAAACATTAAACATTAAATATTTATTTATAACTCTTTATAGTTCACTTAATCTATAGATTTTTATCGATGATTTTCAAAAAATTAATTATTTTTTAATTAAAAAAAGTTATATGCAAAATAATATTTTTATACATAATATATATATTTTTTATATAAAAATTTCTGATTTTTCTTATAAGATATATTTCATACACAAAACTGTTTTTAAAAAAATTATAATTAATATAATATAATATAATCAATATATAATATTAAAAACAATCTCATTAAAAGCATAATAAATAACATATAAATTAATTCTCATTACATTCATTTATTCACAGAAGTAATATTATTGGTAACATTAATTAATACAATTTAATGAATAAAACACCGAATAATTTATAACCAAATAATAGAATACATAGAAATGCTTCTTATATTCATTAATCATTAATTAACAGAAAATCATTAATTAATGAATAATGGATTTAATTTTATAAATATAGATAGAAATACAGATTATGAAAGCAAATAACAATATCTTTGACATGTTGTTAACATCTCTCAATGTTAATATTAAAAATATGGAACAATAATTCGAGAAATACCATCGGCAATGATAATTAAGTAATCTGCAATCAATCAATCAATATAATCAATTTTGAATAATGAATATTATAGAAGTCATTAATACGATTTTGTTCAAAAATCAATTAATAATTTATATAATCTGAAAGATGATATTTCTCTGTTAAAAAATTTTTTTTTAATAAAATTACTTTTTTTTTTTAATAATTTTTTCTTATTGAGGTTTTTTTTCTTCAATTTGTTTTTTCTGATATTTTGCTTGATTATATTATTTATATTCATATTTATTATATTTATATAATATTTATATTATATTTATTATTATATTTATATATTTAAATATATTAGATTTATATTCTTGTTATATTTTTTTTCTGTTTTATTTGAATTTATTTTCAATTTAAATATTTAGTTCGAAATAAAATCATTGGATTTTCATTAATCATTTATTAAATTTATGCATTATTTTTTCATAAATTCATAAGTTAATATTCCAAGTTACACTTTGATTACACACTAAAGCCTAATTTTAATTCAAATAGAAAAAATATTTGAAATTCCTTTTTGCTGTATTGTTTGTTTACAAAAGAATGATTGAAAAATCACAAAAAAAATATGAATAAATAAAAAAAGAAAAAAAGAAATGTCACTTTAGAAATATTTAAAAAAAATTTAAATTAATTAAAACATAATTAATAACAATAATTAATAATAATTCATTAATAAAAATCATATTCATCATATGAAATATATTCTCTATTTTCATATTATAACTATTTACATAAAAATTTACAATCTAATTATATGAAATCCATAATTTTATGAAAAGCGAATTTTTCTGTTATTTTTAAGTCGTTAAAAAATTGATGAATTTTAGAAACGTTGAAAAAATAAAATAATATTTTAAATTTTTCAAAATTTTTATCTCTTTTAGAGACAAATAAAAAAATATAAAATTAAAATTAAAAAAATATTGATATAAAAAAGTTCATTTTTATATTTCAAATTATTTTTAATAACAAATTGAAATAGTAACTAATTTTTTTTTATAAATATACCTAAAATTATAATATGTATATAATATAATTTAATTTTTTGAAAAATTTATGATATGATTTTGAGAAATTTTAATATATGATAGTGGAATTTATAATCAAAATAAAAATAATCATTTTAATCATACTTATCTTTTTAATGTGATAAATAAAATCAATAAAATTGATAGTTTTTTTACTTTTTATTATACTATTTCTCATTACTATAATAGGAAATATTAATTATTAAGTATGATTATATTCATTATGTATTTATTTTTTATATTTATAAAAAAAAATTAGAAAAACTTATAATTTTCCCGAGTTCCTCATATAGAATATTAATGTTTTATGTTAACTATTATAATATTGTATTCTTAAGTTATTCTAAAAGATGATATGAAATATCCTTTTTTTTTTATCATTATTCATATATGATATTCATATATTTTATTTATATAATTTTTTCCTATTATCAGTTTTAGTTTCTAAAACAAAATTTTTTTCTTACAAAAAATTTGTCTTACTTATGATGTAAATTCTGGTAGATATACTTAGTTAATAGTAATCATATTTCTATAATCTTGTTTAACAATAGACAATAATCTCAATAAAAAAATTAATTATTAAATAAATTAAATTTCGTTAAATATTAATATTAATGATGTGGAGATCACATTTTTATATAATCTAATTATACTTATATAACAAATGAGAAGAATTAATAGATTAATGGTTTAAATTAAATTTCATTGTTTTATTACAATGAATTCTATTATAATTCATCATAATGTAAATTACATTTTATTTAAATAAAAATTGTTCTAATTTATGATAATTATTACATATATTTAGAAATTTATATAATTTTATTATTATTTTATTATTATTATAAATTTTATATTTTATATAATTTTATTATTATAAATTTATATAATTATATTATATTGTATATTATATTTGAATATTACATTTCTTAATTTTTCAATAATTTTATAACTTTTGTTATACGTCAAATTCTATTCTTTCGTTATTTTCAAATTATTGACAAGATATCATTCGGAAAAAATACATATACAATATTCAAATACAAGTAATAATATATGTATGAAAAGATGAAAGCGGAATATATAATGATATATACCGCTAATTATAAATTCGTCAAAAATCTAATTGTAAATTTATTAAAAGTTGCAAAAGATTATTAAAAGTTTGTTGCAAAAGATTTTCAAATGAAAATTGAGTAGCAATAATATATACAGGAAAAAGTTCAAAATGATAACCTTGACATATTTTACGATCATTAAAATTGGAGAAGATAACATTTCTAAATAATTAGTTTGCTCTCGTTTATTCTTTTCTATTGTCATGTAATCGAATTTAATAATCTTGAAACATAAAAACTTAAGCAATAGAATATATTATAATAAAAATCTCAAATTAATTTTATTCATGATTTATCACCATTTATTTAACAAATAAAATTTATGTAGATTGTACAATATGCATTATATTATTAACCATTTTAATTTTTAAATTTTACAATTTTTTAAATATTTATTTAAATATCAAATTATAATAATAAATTAATTTAAATAATAAATTAATAATAATAAATTATATAATAATATAATTATAATAATAAAAAATTGAAAAATAAAATTAATTTGCTATTAAACTATCGAGAA
>NW_006263820.1:83561-85058 GCF_000469605.1 Apis dorsata | reverse complement strand
AATATATAATATATATATATATTATATATATAAGATAAAATGATCATACAAAATTTTTTATCTATTTATTTTAATGTATAAATTCATAAAATCTAAAATATTAATATATATTTCATACTGTACATATAATCAATAGATAATTTTTGATCTATTAAAGTTTATTCAACTTGATAAACAATTAACTACTCGTAAATTATTCTTTTTCCATAAATTTTCAGATAATTTTATATGCAATGCAGATAATTTTAATGCAAATATAACGCAAGAAGTATAAAAGAAGAAAAAATAGAAAACACGCATAGATTGAATGAAACTTGCTTTAGCCTGAAGGATATAACATATGCATTATTTAAATAGCAATACTAACTATTTAACATCTCGTTAATAATAGCAGGTCCATTTTTTTTTTCGAGCAGCTAAATATCCATCGCTCGAAGTGTATCGATTTTAAATATTTGTGTTAAAATATCAAGAGAAATCATAGACACATGTTATTGAATGATAAAACTGGAAAAGAATGGATAGGTTTTAGCGTAAAAGTGTAGACTTCCCACTCCAAAATTATTTATATATATGTATCGTTTGAATATATGTATAATCTATACTAGATATCTATGACTACGTATCATAATTATTGGTCACATCTTTTTTCACTGTCCTTTATATTATTCCAGAAAAAAAAATTACAATTATTGAATAAAATCAAATTGAACTTGAATCGAATTTAAAGTCCCGGCAAACAGAATTATTTTGATTATATTGTGATATTCTTCTATCATTACTATTAATATCAATTTTTTTTACCGTTTACTTCATGAATTTTATAAAATGAAAATTATCATATTTATAGAAACAAAAAATTTTTAAAATTTGAAGTGATTGTTAAAGTAATCAAGTAATAATTTGCAAATAATAAAGTTTTATAATTCTAAACTTTTATTTTTCAAATCTTAAATTATAATGTTACACAAAAATCAAAATTAATTTTAATATAAAATATAAATTTAAAAATAAATATATTAATAAAAAAAATCTGATAAAATTTAATATATTAGACTTAAAATATGATATGCTTTATTTACAATTTGTTCTGTCAGTCTGTATCTCTAATGAAATTCGAGAGAAAGAACAAAATTATTCTTATGCATTTAGTCATTAGCTTGGACTTTAAGAAGCTTTCTGATTTATCATGGTCAAGTAATCGATTATTCAATGGCAACTCGTTCTTTCGCAAGCAAGTTAGATGATCGCAGATGTAATTATGCCGATCGGATAGCGAGTTACTTTCACATCGTGAGGACATTCTATCGGCGGCCTATGGCCAGTGTATCACGTATCAAACAACTTCACTTATTCCGTTTATATTTTTTATTGCGCCATGTTTGATAAATTTTGTGATTCTATAAACTATTTATATATAGTAATTACAATGGCTTTGGCTTAGCTCAATAGTCGGAAGCTGTGATACGCATTTCCTGTTTATCCTGCAGAATATAC
>NW_006263820.1:66776-83239 GCF_000469605.1 Apis dorsata | reverse complement strand
TTTTAAAAAAAAAAAGAGATAGATAGATTCTTTTTAAAAAAAAAAAAAAAAGAGAAGATAATTTAAAATTATTTTATTTCGAACAAACAAAATTATCGTATCAATGTTAGTTTAATATTTTTTTTTTAATTTTATTCAGATTTAAATTTTATATAGTATAATATTGAAATAAAATATAATTTTTCTAAATATTGTGATTATTTACATTTTAATAATAAAATTCTATCAAAAATTTCAAAATTAATGTATATAATTATGACATTAACAATGTACTAAATATAATATAACGATTTATATATTTTAATTTTATTTTGACGAAGAATTGATATATCTAAAATCTTATTATACACCTTATTACAATACTACTTCTTGTAATTTTTAACACATTTTGCTTTGATTTTAACACATTTTCCTAATACAATATTCAAATTTAAATATTCTTTTTCGAATCATTATTTCGATCATTATCGAAATAATATAGAATTTTAATGTTCAATAATTATAGTAATCAGAAATTTCAAATTTCAAAAATATATTTGAATTCTATGAAATAAATCTCAAAAATTTCTTTAAATGCTTATTCAAAAAATTTAATAACTCATGATTCATTCTCTTTTTGTTGATTATTAAAAACTCATATTGTCAATTTTCGCTCATCTCCTGAAACACAAATATGTCAAAAATCATCGTAGATTAATCTAGTCAAGGAAGAAATTCCGTTCTTTTTAAATCTGATTTTTCCAAACACAGAAATGCCGTAATCTTAATCAAGAATAGCACAAAATATTCGAACAAAAGAATAGTATGCGAATTCCAGCCATCAAATTGGCATCAAAAAGTAATCAAATGGAGCTAATGAATGAGTTCATCGTGTTTTTGTTAATGTTTAAGCTGCAGGCACTATAGGTGATCCACGATGGATATGTAATACGTTATCTCAGTTGAATTGATTGAACAAGTTCATTCACCCATGGTTTATACTTTATTGGACACAATGCTGGACTATTTAAACTTCAGAATATACTACACTACTTCAAAAATTAGCTTTTAGTATTTTGAACGAAATTGTTAATAATAGTAATAGTAATAAGTATAACACAATATAAAATCTAGAAAAATATATATCAAAACATATAAGATAGCCTAAAGTTCTTTCAACAATAAAATTATTTGATATGACTTGGTACCAATATGTCAAATCAAATAATAACATCAACAATAATAATAATAAATAATAAATAGTTTTATAATAATAAACCTAATAAATAATAAAAATAATCACATGATTACATGATTAGAAATAATAATTATGTTATTATTAATAATTACCGATATATATCCATGAATACTTATAAAAAGCTAAATTAAGCATAATAATAATAAGAAAATTTCTATAATAATTTTACTATCAAATCCCCAACATAATAATAATTTAAATATGAATTTTTATCTATGTTTTAGTTTATTATTTATAATAATAAAAATAACTTAAATTTAAATTCTAAAAAAATCTATCTTTATTTTGTTTCGTTTAATTGGTTCGAAAGTAGTAAATCTTACTGGTTATAACTGGTTATTGCTACGAAGTTATCGAACAAGTTGTATTCATAGAAACTCATAGTAATCCCTATTCCGGTAGTAAAGATAAGAGCACCTAATTCATATTGCCATATTGCCCATATCTCATTTCTGCATAGCGTTATACTCAAACCAATCGTAATTTTGAATTAATTTTTTTTATGTTCATTATTACTTTCTTGGCTTTCTTTTTTTCATCATAGAAAAACAAACGATTGTATATTATCATGGATGGCCTTGTCTTTCATACAAGTTTATTTAGTTGCGAAAACTGAAGATTGATTAGTAACAATCAAAATTATGAGAAGATAGAAAATAATATGTATTAATAATTTTTTTTAAACGGTTTTGTTGTTAATTATAAGCGAAAATCGATTAAATATTCGTTTTAGAAACCCAAAGTACACTAATAATTTTCTTTGTTTTCGTTTCATATTTTTTATTATGAGATTTGATTTATGTTATTAATTATTTTGCGATAAGATGAATTTTTGTATGTAAATTTATATTTTTATGAACATAAAAAGTAAATAAAGAAATCTAATTTTTAAATTAGCGATATAATAATATTCATATCGTATGAAAAAAAAAAAGAAATTTTCGTATTAATATTTGAATAAAATAAATTTTTATTCAAGTTCAATTTTAATTTTTAATTTTATAATATTCGATAAATTTAAAAGCAAAATTTATTTTCTGAAAAAAGATTCAAATAGATAAACTCTCTTTATAATATAATATAACTTTATAATATAATATAAATTTTCCTAATTGTAAGATATAAACTTGCAATTAAATGCAATGAAAATGCAAATTATGAATTAATTTTCTAATTAAAAGTTATTGTGTATAAATTAAAAATAAAAAAATAAAAAAAAGAAAATAATTTTTTTTATTTTCAAATTTTGAATATTCGACTTTCCGAATTTTTTTACTAAATAAAAAAATATTTATATAAAAATTTATAAAAAAAAAGATAACAAATTATGTGAAGAAAAATATATCGAAATTAATACGAAATTATTCTATCTTTCCTATCTATTCTATCTATTTTATTTAATATAATTCAGCTTTTGTTAATTCTCATTTTAAATAAAAAGATTCGTTTTCGTTTATGATGATATCACATTGCAACAAGGAAATAAAAAAAGCAAAAATTGTGTCAAAACGAAATATATAGTGAACATTTTCCTAAATTACGATTGGTGTTCAAAGTTGTGAAGATTTACAATTATTAATAAATATAACTAGAAATATTATACCAGCAATTAACATAAATAATAATAATAGTCATCATTTATTTCTAGTATATAAAATTATTAAAAAATTAATTGATATGATATATATGGTATGATACATATCATATTATGATATATAGTAATAAAATTAATTTATTATCAAATAGTAAAAAAATTATTTATTTCGCTGTTAATAAAATTCTATTCAAGATCAAGAGTAAAGTTCATATGTTAATGAATTTATGTTAATTATATTATGTTAATAAATTTACATTTATTACTGAATTCATAAGATTTTAAAGTTTTGTTCGTTTGAAATTATAAAGAGTTTGGAAGATTTTAAAATGTAAAATTCGAAAGTTACAAAAGTTCTGATTTTGAAAAGATTCTAAATTTCAAAAAATTCTGAGGTTAAAAAATTTTTACCAAAATATTCATACTCTTTAGAAATTTTTTCGTACTTTCGAAAGATCACTTCGAAAGGTCTTCGGTAGGCACATCATGAACCAACTTTCTAATTCGCGAATGTTTGTAATAATTCTTCTCAAATAGGATAATGTTGATTATTGAGATCATTGAGATTAGCTGAAAAATATCATCTCAAGCCCAAGATCACGTTTATATTTTAGCTATAATATTCTAAAATAAGTATTTTTAAAATAAATATATAATTCCAAAGATCGTTCAAATTTTTTTCAAAATTGGCATTATCTTCGCAATATCATCCTGTATCATCTATTTAATATCTCAACAATCACTTTACAATTTATTTAAATTTTAATTATTTGTTTAATTATTTATTAATTTAAAGATCTTTGATTTGTTTAATCAAAGATATTTTATGAATTAAAAGAAAATAATTATTATCAAATAAATTTTATTCTTTGTAAATTTTGCAACTTTTGCTAGAAATCTGCAAAATTTTTGAAATCTTTATGCGTCTATTAATTTTATTAATATTATTTAACAATAATAGATTAGAAATATAAAGAAATGTGATCTAAGATAATTTAAGATAAACTTAATTTACGATTATCCTAAATCAATCATTATTAGAGATGTTCGCAAACACCTATTAATCGCGAAATTTAAACAGCATATTCGGAGAAATTTTTCATATAAAAAACTCTTTTTGTTCTTACCGCACGCAGACTTCTATTAAGTTTAAACAAAGAGCGATATTATCTGAAAAGACTGCCTTTAAGAATTTTGTCGACATTTATAATTCTATATTTCTAATGTATTTCAAACGAGCTGAATTAATATTAATGGTGATATATTTCAGATGTGGCTGATTCAAAAAATAACATTGTTCTAATTCGAGGAATTTATAAGAAAAACGCGCCGATTGCTATTTATCGTGAGAGCTTTGTATACAAATCACTATCCAAGCGAGGAATTTCCTGAAATTTGGTGAGTATCGCAAGCACCGATGATGATTTTATTATCATGATATTATTATGCGCGCCCTACCTACCCTAGAAATTATGATCTTTCCAATGAATCAAAAAAAGATTTTTCTGAGGGTACGGACATTATTTGCAAATAGAGTCTCATAGTGATCACATTATAGTCTGATCGTCTGATACGACAATTAGATAGTTTATGAACACATCGTGCTCTGATCATCGGATATGATTATCTGCTGCGATATTGTGAGATTTTGCTGTTTAATGGACATGCACTTCGCATGTGTAACCAATTATACAGTTTATTCGTCTTTAAGAAGCATGCCACTTGTTACATCTGTCGAAGGGCATTCGATAAATATCCAGTTTACATCTACCAAATAGAACATTACAACATTACTATTGCGGGCGCGAATAAGATTAATTCACTAAACGCATATTAACCTTAAATCTGAATCTAAGTGAATCTAAGATTTTTATAATTTAATTTTTATAAACAGTGTACTTTCGATTTTATAAATAGTAATTTTATAAATAGTAAAATTACTTGTATGTATTTATCTATTATGTTTACATATATATTATATTATATTATAAATTTTTAACTTTTTATAAACGTATTCATATATGTATATATAGTTCTAATAAACTTTCAACTATTTATGTAGGATGTTAATATATTCATGGAATATCTTTAAAGAATCAATTTTAGAAATCAAAAAGATTGATATGAATATATGAATTTATAGAGATTTATTTATTATATTATTAGAATTAATAAAAATAATAAAATATGTCATAAGAAATTCGCATTAAATAAAATAGTGATAAATGAAGAGGACAAATGAATACAGACAGAATTGTTGAAATACTCTTATTGTTATTAATAGGCGCTCAATGATAATAAAATGATAAAAAAAATTTTTTATAAAATGTTTTTACATTACATTTTACAGTTTAATAAATTAAATATTTTATGTTAAATATTTCATATTAAATTGTATTTTATAAATATAAAATATAAAATACTGAAAAAAAATAGTTTATTTTTTAATACTCAGACATATTAATGGTTGAAAATACAATAAATAAATAAACTTCACACTAAAATAAATTCAAGCAACCTATCATTAGCACAAAATGATTTCATGAAGTTGTCTACTTTATCTGGATAATGAAAAAATTTCGCAAATAATTGACCAATCAAATAATAAGATTTACAATCTTCCAGAATTACAGGATGAGCAAAGCGACGAATATTGTAGCTTCTCAAACAAATTAACGCGAGCGCAAACATTGACGCAAGCGAGAAGACAAGTTCCTCAACTGACTGCCATTCACGCAGCCAGTGATGACAGAAGAATGGATTCCCATTGACTCTTTACCAGGAAACCATTCTCAAACATTTGATTTGACACTTCTGTGACGTTTTTCGCGACTGTGCATAATAGCTGTCCTCTCATTAAAGAAAGAAGTTAAAACCTCCAATATTGCCACCCTATATGAACCATCGCAATAGTAGTTTTATTAGTAAAAACTTTTAGATAATAAGCAGTGAAGCTATGAAAAGCGTTACATTCCTTGATCAACACATTTGCCTTTGTGATCAATGGACATTACTTACACTAGTCGATCAAAGACATATTCTTTCAAACATGATTTCTTATCGAGTCTTGTTTGCAAGAGTTTTAATATTGATTATTTTGGTTCGAAAAAATATTAATATTAATGACTGCAATGAAAAGTGCAAAAACACTTTATAATTTATTAATATTTTATTAGAGAATTTTTTTCTTACAGGAATTTTCTTTTAGTTAATTTTCTTTTAATTGTTGAAAAAATTAATAATTCTGGATTTATTGCATATGAATTAAACAGAAGTTTCAATGGAATCATTAAATATTTGATCAAAGTGATGTTGGTAAGCTTGGACTAAAGAAAGAAAATTAATAAATGGAATAAAATATTAATTAAAATAAAAATTAATAAATGGAATAATATAAACAAATAATCTCATACAATATTTATATTTAATATGTAAATGTAAATATATTTTGAAACACAAAATAAATTATTATAAAAAATTATATCTAAAACTATAATATATTGTAACTATATTTACAAAATAACAAAAAATATAAGAAAAAAATTTTATAATCTAAAAAAAAATTTTAAATTTTAAATTTTAAAATTATGAATTTATTACTAGCAATAAGTTTTTTTTTAATTGAATTAATAAATATCTCATTTATAAAATGTTTGAAAATACTCAATAGATTTCTTATTTTTTTTCCCCATATGAATGACAAAACTTAGTATGTTACAAATATAAGACTTTAATCGAATTTCATAGCAATCAGTTAATACACAAAGAATCCTATCATTTTATTTATTCATTTAAATATGTCAATAATATGTCAATAATTTTTTTTCCTTTATAATATAATATAAATTATTCTGCATATTTTTATAAATAGTTCTAAAAAAATTTTAAGTTCTTTATTTGCCTCATAATTATAACGAAATTATAAAAATACTTTATTTTAAAATAAAATATAAAAGTAGATAAAACAATTGCTAATATATTAATCTGTATATTTCGGATAGAATTTCAAGAATTTGAAATAAAACATTTTATATAAAAAATGTTTCTCTTTATTAAATTTCTTTATATAAAATCAATTAATAAAATAGTCATTATTTTATTTCTATATTTCTAGATTTATAGATTATTTCTATATTTCAATATTTCTAATAATTCTAATATTTTTGAGTAAATCTGATTCAATATCCATGAAACTTGTAATATTTTTTGATATTAATAGTATTTAGTTACGAATTCAAATTGATTTTTATTTATTTTTCTTAGTAGAATTGAATTTCTTTAGGATCTTATATTTTTATTCGTATATATAACTCTGTGTATATGTGTGTGTGTGTGTGTTATTCATAATATTCAAAAATACTTGAATATTAGTATATGCTTCATTTTAATCTATAATTATAATTATTCTTATAGTTATTCTAGATCTATAGTTATTCTTTACTTATCTAAGATCTATAAAAGAAATGAATTCAAATTTATTTTTTTTAAGATTTGTCTTACAAATGTATCTTATAAATATGAGCAATATTTATGTATTATATCTTACAAATATGAACAACTTATTTAATTAATTGAATATAATAAAAAGAACATTAAAAACTAAATGAAATCATAATTATTTTTTTCATTATAAAAATATTTGAGTAAATTTATTTATTTTTTAAAATTTATAGTAAAATAATTAAAACAGCAATTTTTTATAAAAATTAAATATTCTATAATTTTACACATTTTAATCAATTTAAGATATTAAAAATTATTTTTTATTAATATAATATATTCTATATTTTACTTCTGTTTTAGACGAAGTTATTTTTCTTTAATATATATTATAATTTTTTTCTCATTCGATAATCCAATTATTTGCATAAGAATATTCATACATATGTAAATTCGAAATAATATTCGTTAATTTTAAATGTATAATTTAAATTTGCAATGTGTCTAAATATTCTTGCAAAAATAAAAATGTATTGTTCATAGTAATAATATGTAGTAGATTGAGATAGTATGTGATAGATTAAGTATATGATATATATATCAAATACTCTTTCGATTGAGGTACATATGTATGTGTGAAGAAACTTATGTTTATAATTGATATATTTTCTTTACAATAAATGAACTGATTAGTGCGATTACAAGTATGGTATGTACATTTATAAAAGAGCTAGATCTCTCACAATGTCATAGTAAGTGATCGCGTCCGACAGTTAGAACACGATGTATTATTATAAAGTATTTATTTGTTGTATTCAACGATCAGAGTATGATCTATTCACAATAAGATTTTATTTCAAGTGAAGCTCGTGCCCTCAAAAAATCCCTTCTTAGTTCAATTAGGAGCATCACAGTTTCCCGGTGAGGCACGATATCAATCAATAATATCGCGATTAATGTTTAATTCGCAATATTCGCAAATTAGAAGAAAATTCTTCGAATTGAATGATGTTATCGTTGAGTCAATTATGTCTGGAGTATATTATCCTTGGACTCCGCTCCAACCAGGATGAAATGTGTCAAAAATATACAATTATAAATATCGACTAAACTCTCAAAAACGATCAAAATCTTCTCAAATAACATCCTTTGTTTAAGCTTAATAGAGATCTGTGAGCAATAATAACAAAAAAGATAATAACAAATAACAAAAAAAATAATAATAAAAAGAGTTTCTATATTTTTCCGAATAAACTGTTTATAAATCTCATGAGTAATAACTGCTCGCGAGTATGCATTTTTCTTCGATTTCTTCTATAATAGACTCAAGTAATAAATCAACAAATTTTCATTTTTTAGGATTCTATATATTCGTGGCCATGATAAATTGATAGCTATATAAATGCTAGTGTTTATAATTGATGATGTATTTTTTTAACGATAAATAGACTATATTCCAAGTACGATATGTATGTCTATATTTGGATTTCTCACAATATCACAATAGATAATCGTAAACAATCAGAGCGCCATACCATATATATATTATAAAAAAAATTATTTATTTATCATATTCAACGGTCAAAATATGAATGTTCATTACGAAGTATTAATTAGATTTCTTTTTTTATTTTTTGGTGAGAACTTATATCTTCAGAATATTTTCCATAGTCTAATTGAGTTATAATTTCTTCGGTGAGACATGATAAACAATAATAAAATGTCAGTATGCCGATTTACAAGCCGAATTCCAAGTTATAGAGAAAGTCTCTTTAAACTAATGGTCAGCATTGCATAAAAATATAGATGAATAGAAGGTAATAATCAGCATATGTTTATTACGGATTTAGGATCATATTACTTTAGTCAAATTAAAATATATTAAAAATATACAATTGAAAGTAGCAGTTAAACTTGTTTCAAAACTGGCAATCTCCTTAGATACATTATCCTTTATTTATTAGGCTTTATTATATTATTATATTTATAAGCTTAATAGAGGATCGACAATTGATATAGAAGAATGATTTCGGTGTAAGAAACTTTACTAAGAAGCATCATAAGCCTTGCGAGCACTTATTGCTCTCGAACATTATATGTAATATTATAAGAGTTGTATAATTTAATAATGAAATAAAAAATTTGTTAGTATTGTTAATTTAATTATATGAAAAGTGAAGAATTAGCTGATGTATTATTTGAGAATTAAAAAATTAAAAACCAAATATACAAGTATAATGAAATATATTGCAAATTTAATTAAATTAACAAATAATATGCAGAAGATTTTTAAACAATTGAATCATTGAATGGATAAAAAACAATAATACATACTAAAGAAAAATAACAAATTTGTTTAAAACAGAAATAAAATATAAAATAGAACTGTTATAAAATAGAACTATTATAAAAAATAATTTTTAATATCATAGATTACTTAAAATATTACTATAGAATGAAGAAGATATCAAATATTTAATTTTTATAAAAAATAGCTATTTTAGTTATTTTACTATGAATTTTTAAAGTATTTGAATATTTTTGTAAGAAAAAATAGTTGTAATTTTTATTTAAATAAATTTTTATTTATTTAATTTTATTTTATTATTTTATTATTTTATTATATCAAGTTAATTAAGTAAGTTACTTGTTTGTATAATAAATATTTATTGAAAAAACAAATTCGAGTTTATTTTTTCTATAGTAGTATAGATATAGATTATTAAAATAAGACATGTATTTTTGTCGAAATATTTTTGTAAATAACTATAATTATTTTTATGCATATATAAGATAATCCATATTATCTTGTATATCTTTTTATCTGAAATTTTCAATATTCAATATTATTCAATTTCTTTACATTCCAAATGTTTAGTGTTCAGTTTTATTAATTTTATCAGACTGGGTCTATACTTATTGTAATTATACTATATTGTTCGCGAGTAACTTATAATTGTTTATAATCATTACTGGCAATATAAATATTTTTGTAAATAATACAATCCATTATACAACTGATTAGCAAACAATATTATTAGCAAACAATATTATTTGTGTACTATTCGCTGGTATGAACTTCAACATAACTTCTTTGTACGAAATTATCTATATTAAAATTTACCTAAATTTATAATTTATATTTTAAGCATTTCAAATTATTTATATCAATATTCTTAAATTTATTTAAGATTCTTAAGTTTAAAAAAAATATATTATCTTTATATTTATATGATATACTATAATTTTTATATATAAAATAATATAAAAAAAATTTTATATATAAAAATAACAAATAACAAATTGTATATATATTTGAATTATATAATTTAATTATATATTATGTTTGCAAAATGTCTGTATACCAAATAGACAGCTATATCTTAATCTAATATTTTTAATCGATTGTAGCGAACATTGTTAGTAGAAAGAAAAAATTCATTATTTTCTCTTAACTTCATATCACATAAATTTTCGATATATTTATATCAACATAATTAAAGAAAATAATCGATTTTATTAAAAATAAAACGTTTTTGCTCAATATCGATATCTATCTTTTATTCTTTATCTAATTTTTTTTTGTTTGAACCACAAGTTCGAATAGTTTGGCAAATTGTCTTAGTAGTCAAGCGAAATATATGGATACTATTCTCAATGGAATTGTATTATTTCAGAATATTCATATTATCTTATATCATTAAATCCTCCAAATGTTTTTTCTATAATCTTCTTATAATTTTATATAAAATTATATTGATTAGCTAATTTGAATTTGATTTGTTGTTTTCATTTTATTTTATTTTATTGGATAATTGCTGTATTTTGCTTCATTGATTTGTAAATTTTTACGTAGCTCTTCATTTTTTACATATCATTTATTATTGTTTATACTATTGATTATTGATTACATATAGCTTCCATTTTATCGATATCTCATAACTTTCATTTTTAATTATACTCTAATTGAATATTATATATCCGAATTTTAATAGATATTCTAGCAAATGTTGAGATCTATTCAAATTTTTTTAATGAATCTGTTCAATTTTTTTAATGATGTCGTTTTTAATGATGTACTATTGATCTTTTTTTTTTGTAACTTTCCACAATAAAAAATTTGTATCTTCATTTTCTTTAATTTTCTTTCAAATTTCTTTAAATTCATATTTCTTTTAAGAAATATTTTTTCTCTATTCTTGTATAATTTTGTTAATTTTTTTGCTTAGCATATACATTCAGTCATTTTTTATTTTCTCTTGTTTTATATTGCTATTATTACAATTTTATTTTATTTTCCTTTTTTATTTTATATTTTGTAATATATATTTCTATATGATTTATTTTACATGATTTATGTTTCTATATCTATATTCTATATGATGGATCAGATACTTGCTCATAATGAAAATGGACGACCAAATTACTTCTTGGATTGTTTATCTAATTAAACTGTCTATTGCATTTTCGATACGCTCTATTTCTTTTAGTGAGATATAGTTGAGTTTCTTGTTAATTAATATTCTAAACTTGTCTCAATCTGAAAACATATATTTTCTAATTGAAATCAATTTTTTAGATATTTCATTAATGTGAGGAAATAATCAGCTCCGAATTAGATAATAGTTTCAGATATAGTTTGTTTATTTTTTCGGTAATTGATCGATTAGTGAAAACTTAAGCCAAATGTTTTTTCAATTATTATTGACCAGTAAATATCATTTATTGATATCGAATATTAAAAACAATCTGTCTATGGCATGCAATAGTGTTTTATTTTTTTTGAATAATATTTTTTTATTGTTCCTTAATGTATACATTTATTATACAGTCTTGTTATGATATTGTTATAAATTTATTTCTTAGGTTTTTAAAGAAATTCTCATATTCCTCAAAAATAAATTTATCTTTTAATGAGTAAATAGTCAATATTTGAATTTTTTTATTTATTTTTATTCTTACTATTGTTGCTTGTAGATAATTATATCTGATGTTACTATATAATGAATATTTAATGCTATTTTTATATAATAGCAATTTCATTAAATTGTTTTTCTAAAAGATATTTGATATTGTGTATACAAAATGGGATTTTTATGTAATTTTTTATTATGAATTTTCGAAAAGTTTAAGTTTCTGTAGTTTTTATTATAACTATTTTACTATAA
Source organism: Apis dorsata (assembly GCF_000469605.1). Classification (NCBI taxonomy): domain Eukaryota; kingdom Metazoa; phylum Arthropoda; class Insecta; order Hymenoptera; family Apidae; genus Apis; species Apis dorsata. The sequence continues at coordinate 70,800 of NW_006263820.1, read as the reverse complement.
TTTTATTATAACTTTGTTGTTATTAAGAAGTTTTATTAATAGTTCTATTATTGGAAGTTGATTATTGTTTGAGTTAGCATATTATAAATTCTATATTTTTAAATTAATAGCTTCTAATTTTATATTTTCATTTTTATTGCGAATTTAAATGATTAGCATAGATTTGATTTTACTTTTATTGATTGCAATTTTATTTTTATTGATGCAATTATTAGAAATAATAGATTATATTATTATTATTGAACATGATTAAATGTGGAAATTATAATAAATTTATTTATCATTATTTAATAATTGATTATTGTTTATTTCTATTGAAGATCGTTTAATTCTTTTCCTTAGAATAAAGAAAAGTTTTAGTTGAATATTAAAATGAAAATTATTTATAATAGACAATTACAATATAATATCATATTATAAACGAATTACACAACTTTCCTAATTTGATATTTCCCTCGACAATTATTGTACTTTATATTTTTAATTTTACTTTGTAATAGACATATGTTGTAAAATGATTACCTTATCATATACATTTGACACAAATTGAAGATCTATTGCAATAATTTGTTATCATGCGTTTGATAGTGATGTGTGTGATAACATATTCGTGTTTCAATCTCGGAAATTTGATTTGATCATAGTTTAAATTTTAATAGTTTTTCTATTTGATAGTTATATATTTATGTTTGTTTTCGAGTTCTATAATAAAGAAAAATAATTTGATGTTATATTTAATTGTGTTTTTTAATGTTCTAACAATAATAATGATTATATTATTGTACTTTTTCGAGATTATATATATATATATATATATATATACAAACAAAATAAATTATTTCAAAAAGATAAAAAAATGATTTTTTAATATCATGATATACGATTATAGTGATATTTACAATATCATAATCAAATATTTCAAGAATTATTTTTTAAAAGATGTAATATATTAACAAATTTAAGCAAAGTTCCAAGTTGTTTATTTCTTTCAATTGAAATTTAATTTTTATAGTCAATTATAAAAAATTTGAACTTGATTGACGAAGTTATTTGACTAAAAAATTATTTTTATTGATAAAATGTTATCAACAACTTTATCATATATATTCATTGTAAATATTTTATATAGCATTAAATATACTATTCAGTTGTAAATATATCATATTATAAATATTCAAATATAAATTTTGATAAGTTAGTTATAAATATTATTTCAATCTTCTTAATTATTATAATTGTAATGAAATAGATTTTTCATATCACTTTAACCTTTCTTCATTTAATTATTAATCTTGCAACAAAATTAAAGTAATTAAACCAAGACAGATAATATTTTATTTGATTATAACTGATTGAATTATACAATATAATTACAATACAATTGTATAATTGAATTATACAATACAATTATACAATAAATAAACAAATTAAACACACGTTAACATGTTAAATTGTTGATTTTTATTTAATCATTAGTTGTAATAAATTTATTATAATGTATAAATTGATTTACTACTAAATATTTATTAAATATATACTATTTGAGTAAAATCATATATTGTTTAAGTACCATTTTTAAAAAATATAAATTTTAAGCTAATAATTAATAGCACTTGATGTTAATTAAAAATAATAATATAAGATAAAATATTTATTTTTAATGACACTTTAATATCTTTCGTCAATCAATGGCACTTTTATCAATCCGTATTGGTTCTGCACAATATGATAAAACGATATACTTTTTGATACAAAAATATCAATATATTATATATCGTGATATTTTACTTTTCATTTCATTTTACTTTTATTTTCTGATCACTTCCTATCTTATTATCGTCATTAAATTAATTATTTTTATATAATGGATTTTGTTCATTAAATATGCATTAAACACAAATGTTCGATAATGTTGAATTTATGCATTTACATTTTATAAAAAAATTTCATTCTGATCAATTATTTAAATAAAACGATTAAATACGATTTTTACATTTATTTTTGAATAAATTTATGCCATTTTACAATGCGATAATTCTAAGCGTTTGATGAAGATTTTATCGTGATATTTTACTTTTCATTTCATTTTACTTTTATTTTCTGATCACTTCCTATCTTATTATCGTCATTAAATTAAAAAATAAGGAAAGTCAATAATGTGCTCAAAAATTAGCAACTTCAAAAAATTAATAGTATTAAAAAAAAAAATATTTAAGAAAATAATTGCATAAATTATTCTTAACATTTTTATATTATTAAGATAGTCCAATAATCAGTTTAATTTTTCTATTTTTTCTTTGTATTAAAAAAATAAAGATATTAACTTTAATGGCTTCAAATATATACATATATAAAACACGTCTATAAAAATCCAAGCGAAAACATTAATAATAAAAGACTCACAAATTTTTCTAAAATTTAAATGTATAATATAATATAAATTTAAATGTAAAATATTAAAGATATACATATAGTGGAACGTTTATATTCATCCACTTTTATATTCATCATATTTTTTATATTTTTGATATTTTTTATATTTTTGATAAGAAAATGCTTTGATATTGATCCAAGAACCTATTTAACCAAGAAATAAATTCAATATATTGCTAAAAATTTTTTAAAACAATATTCAATTTTTCATCAATAATTAATTTGAATAAAAATTAAATTTCAAAACTTTATTAATTAAATTTAAAATTTCATAATTTGAGGCTAAGATTCAATTATTTCTTTTCTCGTTAATTTAATAATTTTTTTGATTAATTGATTTCATTAATTCTTATTGAAAAAAATCGATATTTTATATACATATTTCTATATTTATTCTAATTCCTTATTCATTTGTTCTTTAGGAAGAGATTAATAACTACAATGATTTCATTTGTATATATTTAAAATTATATCAAATTAGAATCAATATTAAACAATTTCTTTAAATAATTTAAAAAAATTATTGCGAAATATTCATTTGACTAATGCTAAAAATTAAATAGCACTTTAATATTTTATATTAAAATTGCAGTTTCTATAATTAAATTAAATAGAATATTATAATAAATTAGGATACCGATTTTATATATCTATTTTATATATCTTTTTTATAGTCTACAAAATTATATTATATTAAATATATATAATAAAATATATTATATATATTATATTATATATTTTTTCATCTGATAAATTATAATATTATTATATTGAAAATAATCAATTTCTAAAATAAATTTTTATTGTAGTGGTTAACTACGCTACTGAAATAAATATTTGAGGTAAATAATAATTATAAAAAGCTATTTATAAAAATAATTAGATCAGTTTATAATAAATAACAAACTTATTTTTACAAAAAAATTGATTTGGAATTTTAATGCAACACATATTTTTATATAAATGTTTTTGTTTATGATCTCAATAGTTAATTGCTTATATAATTTGAAGATTTTCGAATGACCTTAAAAGCGAAAGTAAATAATATCTACCGATTAAATTATTACAAATCTTGATTCTCCTGAAAAGATATTATTTATCTATATCCTTCTTCTTTTATTTTTGCTTTTTTTTCTATGATTTGTCAAATATAATTCTTAAATAATTATCGAATAATTTTCTATAGTTATAAATATTTATTGCTTTACACACAATGCTGAACAAAAATATTGGCATAGTACTCAATTTCAAAAGCAAATATCTATAATTATTGAAATAATTATTTATATCAATTTATTTTAAATATATTTTTTTTCTTTATTTTTATTATATTTCATTTATATTATAATATTTTATTATTATATTATATTTTATTTATTTTATAACTAACACTATAAAGCAAACATATATAAATTAAAAAAAAGAGCTTATAATATTTAAAAATAATTGTAAAATAATTATAAAATCATTTTATATCTGAATAAAAGTATTCGCATATATTCAAAAATTTATTTTTCAAACATTTATTTTTCAAACATTGTAATAAATTGCGTAATTTTCTTTTTTAAAACAAATAAATATGGGCTTAATA
>NW_006263820.1:61686-66749 GCF_000469605.1 Apis dorsata | reverse complement strand
GTTTACTTTCTATCAGTGTAAAAGTTAACTGTCAAACTGTAAAATTGATTAATTTAAAAAAAAATATATTAAAAATGAGAAAAAAAGCAAAAAAAAATTCCTGTATCGCCCGCAAAAAGCCTTACATAAGCCTTACATATAAAAAAAAATAAAAAAATTCGAAAATTTTATAAAATTTCGTAATAAAAGTAATGAATTTTAGGACAAAATTCTATTCTCAAATGAAATTATTTTAATATTTTAATTATTTAAATATTTTGTAATTTTTTTTATTTTTATATAAAAATATTTTATTATATTTTATAATTTAATTTATAAACTAAATATCAAATAGTGTGGAAAAAATATAATATAGATATAAACAATTTAAAAACAAGTGTAAAGCATGAGATAATATTGGATAAATATTGGATAAATATTGAAATATACGTCATTTCGCGTGGGAAAATTGATATTTCTTGACGAGATAATGAATGCTGATGTTTACTAAAAAGATAACTTTAAAAAATAAAAAAATTAAAATAGTTTGTAATTTATCGGATTTTTATTTTCAAAAAGGCAACGCTCCTNTTATAATATACATATTATATTATACAAATTATAATTATACATATAATACATATAATATATATAATATAATAGATATTAATGCATTTTAAAAATACCTTTCCAAAGTTCTAATTTTAATTCAATACAAAATTTATAGCATAAATTAGACAAAAATGTTAGAAAACTCAATATTTCTGATAAATTATAATTGAAACAAGCAATATTAAAAAAATTAAAAGAAGTCAAAGAAAAATGGAATAAAATTATTAATAAATTCACCAAAATTTTTATTTTATATAAATAAATAAGATATTAAAAATAAAGAAAATACATGAAAAATAAATCAATATAAGTAATTATTTCAATAATTATAAGTATATTATATTTGGAATTGCATGTTGTATCAATATTTTTGTTGTATATATAAATCGAATTTTAGTTCGATTAAATCCTGAAATTTGTTTTTTTTTAATATTAATAATTTGAAATGTTTTATAATGAAGATTCAAGTAAAATTCATCATGGATATAATTATCCAAAGTGAGAAAAAATTTTCGTTTTTTCGTTTAATTGAGATTGAGATTATCAATTATATAAATTTAAAAATTTAAAAATAAAATTTTTACGAAAGATATACATCTTATATTATAAAATATATACAGGGTGTCCCAAAAATGTTGAAATCTGGTAAATTAGAAATTCCTGAGATAATTTCAAGCAACATTTTCTTTGCAAAAAATTTCGTTACGGTTTTATTAACGAGTTATTAATAAAAATTTATAATATTGACCAATCACGGAGCGCATAGTCTAATCGAGCTGCGACAATAGCGTTGGCTACGTACCGACAATCGAGCACGAACAAATCTAAACAACAAATTTCGAAAAAAGTGTGTATTAAATATTAGTTTTTTTTTCGTGATATAATTCGATATAATTTTTTATCGATAAAAAAATATTTATCATATTTAATATATATTTAATAATATTAAATCCTTCAACTTATATTATTTGTTTGTATTTAGTTAGCGGCATGTAATCAACGCTAATATCGCGACTTGACTAATCTATTATCTATGATTATAATAACTGTAACAAAAGTTTTTGCAAAGAAAAATGTTGCTTAAAATTAAAAATCTTTCTTAAGCAATATTTTTTTTTTTAAAGTTTCGTTACGAATTTGTTAACGAGTTATTAATAAAAAAAAACACTTAACAACAAAAACACATTAACAAAAAAAAATCACAATATATTTTATAAATCACAGAATACGTAATCTAGTCAAGTCGCAACATTAGCAATGGCTATATATCGCCGATCTAACACAAACAACAAGTCCAAACATTATATATCAAAGAAAATGTATTAAATATAATAAATATTTTTTATCAATAAAAAATTATATCGAATTATATTATAAATAATGTTCACGAATACTTGTTGCTTTATATCAACTTATTATGAGAAGAAATTCCTCGCATGGAAATTTTTTTCTATTATTATATTATTATATATTATATATTTCTATTATATCGATCGTTGATCTTTAAATATAATTAAACCTAAACAAACTAAACAAAAGATGATGTTATCTAAAAAAATTGCCGTTACTGAGAAAACATTTAATCGACATTTTAATTGTATATTATATTTATAATTGTATATTTTTGACACGTTTTAGCCTAACTAGAGTGGAATCTGATCCCAAGGAGCAACATACTTCAAACACGGCTGACTCGACGGCAATCAACATCATTCAATTCGAAATCTATAATATATGCTGATTATCAGCATATTGGTATCTTTATAAATTAAATCAAATATCAATTCAATTCGAAAAATTTTCCTTTAACTTAGAAATGATGCGAATCGGGCATCGCAATATTATTGGTTATTGTCATGCCCCAACGAAAAACCATGATTCTCTCAATTGAACTAGAAAGGGATTTTCTGAAGGCACGAGCTTCACTTGAGATAGAATCTAATTAACGCTCATTATGAACATATTACAATCTAACTGTGATAAATAGATAATTTTGTGACTAAACATCATATTATCTGACATGATCACCCACCACATGATATTGTGAGAAATTCAATTCTTATATACACATATTATACTTGTAATATAATTCAAGTATAATTTATATAATATATAATAATTATTATATTAATATATAATAATTCAAATATAATTTATTGTTAAGAAAATACATTAACGGCCACAAGTATCAGCTTCTATATACGTAAATATACATCTTAGTTGGAATAACATTCGACATACATGTATACATGTATTTAACTTCCATCCACAATCACAATAACGGGCGCAAACAATGATATTCTATCAAAATATAAATATTCAACATATTTTCTTTCACATGTTGCTTGAATTTATTCATACTCAATCGCCCGTATGTAGCCAACGTTACCATTGCAACTCAACTAGACTACATGCTACGTAATTAGCCAATGTTTTTTGTTAATAAACTCGTTAAAGCCATAAAAAAAGTTTTTGCAAAAAAAAATGTTGCTTGAAATTATCATAGGAATCTCCAATTAACAAATGTTTTTTCGGATATCTAGTATATATTGTTAAATCTGAAAATGTGATATTTTACAATAATTTTTATTCAAAAATGTAAAATTCATATAATATATTGAAATAATAAACAATTGAAAAATATATAATAAAAAATATCTTTACCAATTTTTATATTATTTAAAAAGTAGAAAAAAATGTTCTATTATTTTTTTATTCAATAAATTTAAATTTTTCTTTTATAAAATTTTTGTTTTATAATTATATTATCCAATATCAAATTATAGACTTGTATATCTTATATTTAAAATTTGAAAAAGTTATAATTCTTGTTATGTATTTTTGTTATCTTATATATATTATATATTTTTGTTAATCTTATAATTTCTAATATATTTAATAAAACAATATCAAATAAATTTATATATATACCTATTTTGAAAGAAGCAAAAATTAATTATTCAATAGTCGAAATAGACATATTTAATTCGTACGTAATTTTATACAAATAATGATATGTACAATTTGAATTAATCATATTTTCCGATTAATGAAGATTTTATTATTCTTCAAGTTAAAATATTGAAATAGCTTATGAAATAAAATGAAAATCATATGTCATGAAATATATGTAATAATTACAATAAACATCACAAATATACATAAATCTACAAATATATATTAAAATTTTTGACTTTTCTTTTTAATTTTAATTAAAAATTTTCAACTGTACAATTTCATAATATTTTCTCTATTCTTATATTCATTAATAAAACAAATATAATTATTTAGTATTTATAATTTGAATTAACCATATTCTTCATAACTATTATTATTAAAAATAATAATAACTATTCATTATTAAAAATAATTTTTAAAAAACTAAATATCTAAATAATTAAACATTTCATTTCTATGATTCTATATACAACTCGAGAATATAATTTTATTTCACTATTTACAAAATCCTTTATGATCAAAACACACATAGATTCTGAAATATCTTTCATAAAACAATCGGAATTCATTTTTATTAGACTATCATGTTCAAGAAATTCTGATGATTCAAGAAAATTCAAGAAAAAGAGAATTCTAATACTTAATGAAATAAACGATAAGTAATGCGAGAAATTTATCTTAAAAGTTTTTTCTGTTTGTATTTAGACAAATCAAAATAATTTTAGTAGAAATGAATTATAAAACAACAAAATAATTATATTTTGTTTTATTTGTTTACATAATTTTATTTTTATTATTTTTTAAAAATAAATCTATTTCTCATAAGATTTCGAAAATAATATCAAATTTTTTTATTATTTTTTTTTGTAAAATTATTTATATATTCATAAAATTTGTTATTTATTTATATCTACTTATTATATTTTTAATTATAAAATAATATAATTATTTTCTTGCATAAAAATTTGTAATAAAAATAAATTGAAAAAATAAATATATCAAATCTTTGAAATAAAATGCAATATCAATATTTACAATTAAATTGTAAATTTATAATTAAATTTACAATTATTAACTATTTAATAATAAATTATCAATACATAGATCATTATTAATAATTTAGAATAATATTTTCAATTTTCTTTCATATATAATCTATTTTTTTATTAATCATTTTCTAATAAAACATTTTTGCCATATAAATTAAAAAAATTTTGTTTTAATTTCTTATAAACTGTTATATCAAAGAGATAATATAAGATATACTTATATTCATCGATCATGAATGAAGTCATTGTAATGATGATATATTCACATTTTGAAGATTATATTAATTATGTTATTTTATTTAATATATATGTTGAATATAATATAATAATGAGAATAAAAAATAATATAATACAAAATTGAAAGATTAATATAATAATATAAAAATATAAAAGATTTAAGCTTGCTTCATTAAAGATAAAAAAATATGTTTCGAATATTTTTCTTTTAAAATTATATAATTTATA
>NW_006263820.1:58049-61426 GCF_000469605.1 Apis dorsata | reverse complement strand
TATAATTTATAATTATATAATTTATATTCGAAAATTTTAATAAAAATTATAATAATTATATAATACAACAATGATAATTGTATATTATATAATAATTATTATATAATATAATAATATTATATAATAATATAATAATAAATACGATAATTGTATAATAATAAAAAATTCATTCTAAAATATATTCTAAAATAATTTTCAATAACTATAATGCTGAAAAGATTAAATTATATTATTATAAAAGAATTATTGAAATTTCATATTTTCATTGGAATTCTATTTTTTTCATAAAACATCATTGTTTGGACTATTCACATAGAACCCCTATAATTCTGCATTAATCGTATTATAAAGCACAACAGCTCTTAGCGCACTACCATCAGTTCTTGGTATCGCAATAGAGATCCCCTGATATATTCTCTCAGGCATATTCTCTTGGTACGTGAACATTAAATATTATCAACAAAGATGTTTTACTCTATATCGGAGAGTATATAAAAACGATTGAAAAATACAATGCGATGCAAAGATTTCACGTGCCTTCAAAACATTATAGAACTCGTACACAACACAAATCAATGATTCCGAGACACAATCGTAACGAAAGTGGCAAGTTCTTACCTTCACACATCATCAAACGATATAATCTGTAGATTATACGTCAACCTCAGTGGGGTGCCTTCGAATCCTAAAGTTCTGCGAATCTGATGAATGATATGATTGGATATCAAACAAATAAATAAGCACCGAATCATGTACCACAGATGCTAAAGAAGTTTAGATTGAATCATAATCAATTTATTCAAGCTCTATTCCATTCTTGATGTTGTTATAATTCGAATAACAATGACAATGGATAAATATAAAATAAGAATGATATTGGATAATATTGATAATAAAATATGATATTTGTAAGATATCTTTCGAATCTATAGATTAATACAAAAATTAATGTACAAAAATCTCGATTAAAGTTTATTTATTAAGCAATTAAATTTTATATCGAATAAAGCGAAATGGAAACAATGAAACGTGTAACGCAGTAATGTGGTGAAGATCCATCTCATTTTACTTTCATTTCGCTTTATTTAATAAAAATTTTAATTGTTTATTACTTAATAAATAGGACTCAAATAATATTTTTATATATCTACTTTTATGTTTACTTTGACATCTAGAATTGACTTTTCATGTCTTACGAATATATTAATATCCTGTATTTCAAATATTAAAATTTTATCAAATATATAAATTTTTCTAGAATGAAAATATATATATATCTATAAATTAGAGATTATGGATTTCAAATGTACATAATAGTTATCTATCTGTATGTATATTTTTCAAATGATGAAATATAATTTATATTAAAAACACACATGTATATACAAATAAGAATATATAGATTATATATAACTATTGTTTCTAAAAAACACATATAAAAAAAAACATAAATAAACTAGTATTGAAATATTCATGTATTTCTTATTTTTCATAAGTAAATTTCACAAAATTTAAATTGAAATTATCTATAAAACTAATGATTTTTTTTTGTTATATATAGTAGTTATTATATTATATATAATACTAATAACTATTTTCTGTAAACAATTAATTATATTGATCATTTTCAAAAATGTTCAAAAATATGTAATTCCGTAACATAATTTTCATATATTCTTTATGAAAAAAATTAATTAATTTTCAAATTAATTGCTCATAAAAACAGAATTATTTTTTTTAAATTTTAATTTAATTTTTTTAAATAACAAAGAATGTACATAATAGAATATATATAGATTTAAATATTTCATTCTATATAATTAATAAATATTGAAGTAAAAATATAAATGCATAGAATAAAGTATCATTGAATATGAAATTAACAGAAATTTATTTTTGATAAATATGATAAATATTTATCAAATATTTATATATTTATATATTTTGATAAATATCTACATTACAATGAAAATATAATATTTTGAAAATAAAAAAAATATAAAAAAATATTAAATACAATAGAAATATATAAAGAAATATAAAATGGAAAGTAAAAAAACAATAAATACATGAAATGCTATTAAATTATTTAATTGTTAACTATCGAATATTTTTATAACTATTTGTGATTATATAAAATATTGATTTGAATATTTTTTAATTGTAAGAAAAATTATATCTATGCTGAAAATTAAAAAAATATTTATTGTGTTTCATAAAATCTTTTAATTGTATTATAAAAAAATAGAAATATAATATTGTTAAAATATTATATGATAATTTTTATTTATCATAAATATAATTGACATTTATATCTTATATATCACTAATCAATATTATTTTAGTATTTATTTTCCAATTTCATTAACGATTTTGTAAAAAAGAAACTTATATTTATATTCATATAAATATAAGTGACAAATAAAGATAAAAATCAAATTTTTATCTTTTTTTCATTAAACAATTTCAATTGATTTTTTATTTTTTAAACGTTATACATTAATCTTTAGTTTTTACAACATTATCATTTATTTTTGGAATGAAAAGTACTTCATTTATCTTATTGATTGCCTTATCTTTATAATTTCTGACGTCATAAAAAATATCAAAAAATAAAAAAAATACTGAAAATTTATCAATTATGATCAATAAAAATTTTTAATAATAATAATAATAAATTAATAATAAAATATATTTTTAAAAAAGATTTTAAAGAAATATGTAATGTAAATTCCATATTTGTTTTTTAATATTATTTATTTCAAAATAATATATTTGTACCTATTTATATAGATATTATGTTAGAAATTTTATATTTATAAGATATTATTATGCAAATAAAATGAAAAAATATAATTGTATTTACAAAACATTCAAATGATCTTTAAAATTTATAATTCAATCTTCTATTAACATGATAATTTTTCTATATTGAAGATATAATTGATTTACAAATTATTTAATCACCAGTTATTAAATTCACATTTGACAAAATGAATAAATAAGAAAAATTCATTCAGAAATTTATAACATATTTCATTTATCTACACTTTTCATAAATTGCACACAACTGTTACAGATTGAATCGTCATAGATTGTCGTAGATAACAGATAAGTTATCAAGATTATTTTAAAACATTGAAATTCGTATAAAAGAAGTTCTTTCAATCATATTGAGTATATTACTTTCAAAATTTTTCTACTCACTATGGCGCATTTCGCTTTAACTTTTATTTTTATTATTAATATAATATTCAATGGTAAGTAAATATTAAATATTGAAATTCTAAATATCTGTTCAGAATTTTTTTTAAAAATAATATTCTTTAATATATACATCTAATTATATATTATATTAATAAAAAAATTTTTTGACA